>NC_091318.1:2750780-2907934 GCF_038502225.1 Cherax quadricarinatus
CAGCACAGCAGCACAGCAGCACACAGCACGCAGTACAGCAGCACAGCAGCACAGCAGCACGCAGTACAGCAGCACAGCAGCACAGCAGCACAGCAGCACAGCAGCACAGCAGCACAGCAACACATCAGCACAGCAACACAGCAGCACAGCAACACAGCAGCACAGCAGCACAGCAACACAGCAGCACAGCAACACATCAGCACAGCAACACAGCAGCACAGCAACACAGCAGCACAGCAACACAGCAGCACAGCAGCACAGCAACACATCAGCACAGCAGCACAGCAGCACAGCAACACAGCAGCACAGCAGCACAGCAGCACAGCAACACAGCAGCACAGCAGCACAGCAACACAGCAACAGAGCAGCACAGCAGCACAGCAGCACGGCAGCACAGCAGCACAGCAGCACAGCAGCACAGCAGCACAGCAGCACAGCAGCACAGCAGCACAGCAGCACGGCAGCACAGCAACACAGCAGCACAGCAGCACAGCAGCACAACAACACAGCAGCACAGCAACACATCAGCACAGCAACACAGCAGCACAGCAACACAGCACCACAGCAGCACAGCAACACAGCAGCACAGCAACACATCAGCACAGCAACACAGCAGCACAGCAACACAGCAGCACAGCAGCACAGCAGCACAGCAGCACAGCAGCACAGCAGCACAGCAGCACGGCAGCACAGCAACACAGCAGCACAGCAGCACAGCAGCACAGCAACACAGCAGCACAGCAACACATCAGCACAGCAACACAGCAGCACAGCAACACAGCAGCACAGCAGCACAGCAACACAGCAGCACAGCAACACATCAGCACAGCAACACAGCAGCACAGCAACACAGCAGCACAGCAGCACAGCAGCACAGCAGCACAGCAACACAGCAGCACAGCAGCACAGCAGCACAGCAGCACAGCAGCACAGCAGCACAGCACAGCAACACAGCAGCACTGCACAGCAACACAGCAACACTGCACAGCAGTACAGCACAGCAGCACAGCAACACAGCAGCACTGCACAGCAACACAGCAACACAGCAGCACAGCAGCACAGCAGCACGCAGTACAGCAGCACGCAGCACAGCAGCACGCAGCACAGCAGCACGCAGTACAGCAGCACGCAGCACAGCAGCACGCAGTACAGCAGCACGCAGCACAGCAGCACGCAGTACAGCAGCACGCAGTACAGCAGCACAGCAGCACAGCAGCACAGCAGCACAGCAACACAGCACCACAGCAGCACAGCAACACAGCAGCACAGCAACACATCAGCACAGCAACACAGCAGCACAGCAACACAGCAGCACAGCAGCACAGCAGCACAGCAGCACAGCAGCACAGCAGCACAGCAGCACGGCAGCACAGCAACACAGCAGCACAGCAGCACAGCAGCACAGCAACACAGCAGCACAGCAACACATCAGCACAGCAACACAGCAGCACAGCAACACAGCAGCACAGCAGCACAGCAACACAGCAGCACAGCAACACATCAGCACAGCAACACAGCAGCACAGCAACACAGCAGCACAGCAGCACAGCAGCACAGCAGCACAGCAACACAGCAGCACAGCAGCAGGAACAGCACAGCAGCAGGAGCAGCACAGCAGCACAGCAGCAGGAGCAGCACAGCAGCACAGCAACACAGCAGCACAGCAACACAGCAGCACAGCAGCACAGCAACACAGCAATACAGCAGCACAGCAGCACAGCAACACAGCAATATATATATATATATATATAGATATATATATATATATATATATATATATATATATATATATATATATATATATCAACACTGCACTAGCCAAGAACTCGAACCCATGTTGGTTTGGCCTGCTTCATGGTAGGCGAAAATACATGACGCCCTAATCCACTGGACCATATGATCCTTAAGAGTAGCGCAGCGGAAATGGATGTTGTACTCGCTACCTAAGGAAACACGATGGTGCGAATGACTCGAGGCTAATTTCATTCTAGTCCCTGTTTGGTGTACTAGTTCAACGAGCACTAGTGCACCAAACAGGGACTAGAATGAAATTAGCCTAGAGTCATCCACACCATCGTGTGTCCTTGGGTAGCGAGTACAACATCCAGTTCCGCTGGATGCACTACTCTTAAGGATGGTATGGTCCAGTGGATTAGGGCGTCATGTCTTTTTGCCAACCATGAGGCAGGCCAGAGCAGCATGGGTTCGTGTCCTTGGCTAGTGCAGTGTTGTTATTGATATATATATATATATATATATATATATATATATATATATATATATATATATATATATATATATACATATATATATATATATATATATATATATATATATATATATATATATATATATATATATATATATATATATATATATATATATGTCATTGATGACAGTGTGAACAATATATATAGTGTGCACGTTCATGTGTAATGCACTCCCCTCACCCATCTCTCCGAGCTAACCCCACCCAACAACCTGCACCTTCCCCACCCAACTACCAGCGCCTTCCCCTACCAGTTCCAAGGGGCAGTTTTACCCTACCCCTCCCAGCCCCTCAAACTCCACCAGGCCACCATGGTCAAGTTCACTACCTTCCGCGCACCATACCCATCCAGCATGTCATACTCCACTCCTACAGTCGAGTCTAGGTAGATGGATGCCAACCAGGAGGAAGCCAGCTGCCAGGGAAATGGCACGGCTGGCAATACTAGAAGAGGCAGGTGCCGGTCGTGCTTACAGCTTCGTTGTCTCAACTCTAATGGTTTCCTCCACAAACACGGTAGCTGCCCTGGTTCAGGATGTCCTCCTGTGGAAAGTGATGATCCAGAGCCACCTCAGGCACCTGATCCCACTCCAACAGATCTCATCTCATCAGTTAAAGCAACAGGTACCAGGACACTCAAACATATTCCCAAAGCAGCCCGTCCACACGCAGCTGGGAAACTGACAGACCTCTTAAAAAAGTAAACGATGGTTCCACCAACTTAAATGCTCCACCAACCATCAAAGCATGGCACAACTTGCTACTTTTTTGAAATGTCTGCTAATAACCTCATTCGCCTTCCCCGTCTATACAAAAACAGGAGAGGCAGAACCCCCACTCACTCCACTGACAGTGAAAAAGTCAGAGTCCAGATGACCAAGAAAACTGAAGAGGGCAACACAGTGGGGGAATCAGAATGCCCGAAATGCCTAGCCATGCTAAGCGTTCTAGTGGTACACTTTGTAATCACAATTTTACTACATGTAAACCAAACAATAACCAAATTTCTGTAAACTCAGCATTGTAATCCTTATAGAGAATAAACTTTGAATTTGAATTTGAATTTGAATTATTACCATTGAAGATACAGCTGCCCCCAGGGATGCTGACACAGCGGAAGCACTTAGAGGAAAGCACTCTGCCAGGGAAACCAGGGGCACCAACAGTTCCAACACCTCTGTCCCCACTGTGGAACCATTGATTGTGGAAGACTCGGACATTTCCAAAGCAATAATGTTGTTCCCATCTGGCTCTGCTGGGGGTTACACTGAAATAAGGCCACAACATTTAAAGGAAATGGTTAATTCACTTATTGGGAGATTACAGAGACACTGCTTTCAAAGATCACAAGGTTTGTCAATAATTCCTTGGCTGGTCTGACTCCAGACAAAATTAAACCTTTCTTTTTCGGTGCAACGCTTTGTGCACTTAAAAAGAAGAATGAAGGCCAATTGCAGTAGGCAACACTTTTTGCTGCCTCATTTCCAAAGCTGCTGTCTGAAGCATTCGCACAGAGGCAGCCATGATGCTTCAACCAAACCAACTTGGCTTTGGGTCTCTCAAGGAAGTGAAGCAGTGGTCCATGCAACAAGGGCGTATATCAGCAACCTGCCTGAGAACAATGCAGTGAAAAAAATTAAACTTCAAGAATGCATTTAATCTCCTGAAAAGAGACATGGTATTAGCAGCGGTACAAGAACATTTTCCTGGTCTCTTCCCCTTTGTATCAGCTGGATATAGCAAGGAATCAATGCTCCTGTTTGGAGAGCATGAAATCACATCATCGGAGGGTGTCCAGCAAGGCGATCCTCTTGCATCATTTCTCTTCTGTATAGCGGTTAAGGAAATCACAGTCAGACTGACCAGTGAGCTAAGCATCTGGTTCCTGGATGATGGCACACTAGCAGGTACAAAGGAGTCCCTCCTAGATGACCTTACACAGGTGATGACATGGAGACAGGAAATAGGTCTCATCCTGAATCCATTCAAATGTGAAATCATCTCAGTCAGTCAACTAGTGATAAATGTAGTGAGATTCAAACTACCAGGAGCATCAGTCATTGCCCCCACAAATAGTGTCTTGCCTGGAGCACCTCTGGGAAGCGATACCATTGACACAATTCTCAGGAAGAAATTGGAAGAGTTGAGGAGAATGGAACAACGAATAGGTAATCTTAACACCCACGATGCCTTGTACCTTCTCACAAAGTGCTAGAGTCTGCCCAGGTTGACATATTTCTTAAGATGTTCACCTTCATATGATAACCTTATACTGCACGAATATGACAGTATCCTGAGGCAGATTTTTACGAAAGTACTTAACCTTACTCTAGAAGACAGGCAGTGGAACCAAGCTACACTTCCAGTCAGACTAGGAGGCATTGGTGTCCGCAAGTCATCACAGATTGCGCTACCTGCTTTTCTGTCGTCATGCGTTGCATCCACAGGGTTTGTAGCAGCGATTCTCCCTGAACATCTTAGGGACAAGACTGGAGTCCAGGACTAAAAGTTCATTGACGGAGCCATGATCTGGGATAATCTAACAGGCTCTGAAACAAAACCTGCTTCCCCCAACAACTACAAACAGTCGCACTTGGATGGCCCAATAGTGGAGAACATAGCCTCAACAGTGCTTCAGAGTGTGTCAGGAAAGGATACAGCCCGCCTCCTGGCAGTGAGAGCTCCTCATGCAGGGGACTTTCTGTTGGCCGTTCCCAACTCCAGCCTTGGCACACACCTCGACCCACAGACCATCCGCATTGGTATTGCCCTTCAACTTGCCGCCCCCATTCTCGCCGAACACGGTGTATTTGTGGTAGTGAAGCAGCAGACTGATTCAGGTACCATGGTCGTGTGTGCCGTAAATCCGAGGGAAAGATTGCAAGACATGAGGAGGTTAATAACATTATCAAGAGGAGCCTCACAACAGCCGGATGCCCAGCAGCAAGGGAGTCACCCCAACTATGCGGATCTGATGGCAGCCAAAAGCATCGAGATGGTATCACCCTTCAAGCCTGGACAGACTGTAAGTTGGTGATGTAGGACTACACATGTGCATCTACCTTGGCTGATACCTACCTTCAATACACCAGGGAGGAAGAAGGGGCAGCTGCTAGCTTCAGAGAGTCCCGAAAGTCTAGAAAATATGGAGAACTTGCCCATCGTTATATGTTTGTTTCCACAGGCTCAGAGACCCTTGGCTCATGGGGAAAGAGTGCATCTAAGTTCCTTAAGGAGCTAGGCAAAAGACTCATCAGGGTAACTAGGGATCCCAGGGCAGCTAGTTTTCTGTTCCAGCGACTCAGTGCGGTTGTTCAGAGGGGTAATGCCTGCTGTATTTTGGGCATCCGCCCCAGCTCTGAGGAGCTGGAGGAGATTTTCACATTATAATCAGTGACAAACACGTAACAGTATGTACTAGACATGTATCTCTCACATCTCATGTACTGTATATGCCATCTTTATATCAACAATGTATCTTTTAAATCTTCTGTACCATATTATGCAATAAAATATACCTATTGGTAAAAAAGAATGAAAAGATGGGGTGGTAGGGGAAGTGGAATATTTAAACGGCTTCAGGAAGAAATCCAAATATTCTTCCTTAAAACCTTTTTATCCACTTCTCCGAGGCTGCGGGTCCCATAATTTACACCAGAGGTGGACCCCATACACACACACACACACACACACACACACACACACACACATATATATATATATATATATATATATATATATATATATATATATATATATATATATATATATATATATATATATATATATATATATATATATATATATATATATATATATATATATATATATATATATATATATATATATATATATATATATGTCGTGCTGAATATGTAAAACTGGTCAATTAGCAAGAACTCATTTAAAATTAAGTCCTTTCTAAAATTTTCTCTTATACGTTTAACCCTTTATCGTGCAAGGGGTCCGAAAATTTGAAATTCGAACTGAACTCCCTATGGTGGATAGAGTAACTCAATACAAGGTCACTGATCCCATATAAATTGATTTCTGATGGTTAGTTTTCGAGCAATTGCTAATCTCCGAAGACCGAAAATATTCGGCTGGGCCCGACAAAGGGATTAAAAAATTTTATGTTGCAAACTTGCAATTGTTAATAAAACACACCAAAACAATTTTTTAAATTTAATATACAAACAGACAATATAAAAAACATAAATGGAACTTGAATCAAAACATTTTTTAATTGTTACAAAAATATAAAAAGGAAGCAAATCTCAACAATGACAAATTGCAAAGGGATGCAACTTTCAATCCCTATATTCCTGAGATTCATTTGGATGACCAATTATTCTATATTGCTAATTGATGGTATGATAGTCGCTGAAGCAATTTCTATCACTCTTTATCCAGATTTACTTTGCATACAGAACACTGGAATGAGGATGTGACCAATTTCTTCGAGTGGCTGCAATAGTTGCAATCGTAATACCTTACTTTTTCTTCACTAATTTCTGTTTTTTGGCTGGCCTTTCTTCCTCCTCATCATCACTTGACACCTGTGCATCCGGTGGCAAGTATTCATCACCACTATCCAGCAATTCTGGTTCATCTACCTCTGCTTCTGAATCACTCTCTTCAGAAACGCAGACATACCTCGACCTGCTGGTGGACTGCTCCCCATAAAACAACTTCTCATTGATCTGGAAGGACAATAGAAACCTCCTGTATAGATCCAGACCACTACAGAGTTCATATTTGCAATTGAAATTTTTTTATAAATATTTATTTGACTAAAATTGGACATTCCCGGAAACTCGGGCAAGACTGAAATAATTCGGTATAAAATGCTTGCACTTTTTTCAACTGCATGCTACACTCATATTATGCTTCACACGGACTTTAGGTATATATCAAAATATGCCTAAACTATTCATGTAAGCACTAAACACAACAATCAGTACTTACCGACATTGTAGAATGTATAATCCAAGAGTAGATTAGTAAGGGTGGAGGGAAAAATGCGTGTGTGGGCGGAGCCAAGCCACCAGTGTTTATATTTTGATCTCTCAACCAATGGGAAGGCGGCAGAAGCGAACTGTACTTAGCTGAAGAGACTCAGGGAAGGCTTGTGATTGGTTGGAACTAAAGAACGGGAAGCTGGCCGCGCGGGGCACGGAGTATGACACGCCCCCAAAACACGTAATTAATACCGAATTTTCCCAAAGAATCTTAGAAAACTTACCTAACGTTATTATAACAAGAAAAATTTATTTTAGCCTAACCCAACTAAATATATTTTAGATTTGTTTACAATAATTTAATACTAAACAAACACAGTGAAATGTATTTTTTTCGTTAGTTTCAGAATAATTTTGGCGAAATTATCTCATACACAAATTTTCGCTTGTCCTATATGGCAAGATGAGCGTTGCTATTTAAGCCAAAATCGCAAGTTTTATATATTCGGCACGATATGTATGTACGGTCGAGAAGATTGCCAACTGAAGAACATTTCTTTCTATATTGTCTAGTTGCTGTCTAGGATATAAACGTAAATAACCTTTAAAAGTTAATCCTCAAAGCACAGTTAATTTCTGCTCAAAATGTGCCTCTGTAAACATTATGCTTATAGAATAATATTTGGTCGAAATAAAAATAAGATAATCTTGCAAATATTAGTGTGACAAAACTGTACTAATCTACACTTGGAAAATCCTAGAGGGACTAGTCCCAAGTCTGCACACGGAATCACTCTCTACGAAAGCAAAAGACTCGGCAGGAGTTGCAACATTCTCCCCAATAAAAAGCAGGGACGCCACGAGTACACTAAGATACTGTAGGTTTCAGAGGCCCAAGACTGTTCAACTGCCTATCAGCATACATAACTGGGATTATCAATAAACCCCTGGCTGTGTCTTCAAGACAGAGCTGGACAGTCCTCTAAAGTCAGTACCTGACTAGCCGGAGTGTGGATCGAACGTCGGTTTCCGTGCTACCGCAGTAATAGCCTGGTTGATTCGACATTGATCCACCGCGAGGCATAGTCATAGACCAGACCTCGGGGGGGTTGTTCCCCTGAACATCCTCCAGGTCTACCCAAGTTGATTTATGACACGGTTATGGAGAGACCTGGTTATTGAGAGACCTGGTTATTGAGAGACCTGGTTATTGAGAGACCTGGTTATTGAGAGACCTGGTTATTGAGAGACCTGGTTATTGAGAGATCTGGTTATTGAGAGACCTGGTTATTGAGAGACCTGGTTATTGAGAGACCTGGTTATTGAGAGACCTGGTTATTGAGAGACCTGGTTATTGAGAGACCTGGTTATTGAGATATCTGGTTATTAGGAGACCTGGTTATTGAATGACCTGGTTATTGAGAGACCTGGTTATTGAGAGACCTGGTTATTGAGAGACCTGGTTATTGAGAGACCTGGTTATTGAGAGACCTGGTTATTGAGTGACCTGGTTATTGAGAGACCTGGTTATTGAGAGACCTGGTTATTGAGAGACCTGGTTATTGAGAACCTGGTTATTGAGAGACCTGGTTATTGAGAGACCTGGTTATTGAGAGACCTGGTTATTGAGAGACCTGGTTATTGAGAGACCTGGTTATTGAGAGACCTGGTTATTGAGAGACCTGGTTATTGAGAGACCTGGTTATTGAGAGACCTGGTTATTGAGAGACCTGGTTATTGAGAGACCTGGTTATTGAGAGACCTGGTTATTGAGTGACCTGGTTATTGAGAGACCTGGTTATTGAGAGACCTGGTTATTGAGAGACCTGGTTATTGAGAAACCTGGTTATTGAGAGACCTGGTTATTGAGAGACCTGGTTATTGAGAGACCTGGTTATTGAGAGACCTGGTTATTGAGAGACCTGGTTATTGAGAGACCTGGTTATTGAGAGACCTGGTTATTGAGAAACCTGGTTATTGAGGGACCTGGTTATTGAGAGACCTGGTTATTGAGAGACCTGGTTATTGAGAGACCTGGTTATTGAGAGACCTGGTTATTGAGTGACCTGGTTATTGAGAGACCTGGTTATTGAGAGACCTGGTTATTGAGAGACCTGGTTATTGAGAAACCTGGTTATTGAGAGACCTGGTTATTGAGAGACCTGGTTATTGAGAGACCTGGTTATTGAGAGACCTGGTTATTGAGAGACCTGGTTATTGAGAGATCTGGTTATTGAGAGACCTGGTTAAAATGTATAAAACAAGATTGAGCTGGTCACTGTTGCTAGCAATACTGAGTGTTAGATAAACTAAAATGGTCCTCAGGTATTGCAGCAGAAATATTGCAACACGAATATAACCTGACTGCTGACACCTCTCGTTATCAGTTTTACGATGACGTCCAGTTGTCACCAGTATGATGACGTCCAGTTGTCACCAGTATGATGACGTCTAGTTGTCACCAGTATGATGACGTCCAGTTGTCACCAGTATGATGACGTCCAGTTGTCACCAGTATGATGACGTCCAGTTGTCACCAGTATGATGACGTCCAGTTGTCACCAGTATGATGACGTCCAGTTGTCACCAGTATGATGACGTCCAGTTGTCACCAGTATGATGACCAGTTGTCACCAGTCTGACGACGTCCAGTTGTCACCAGTATGATGACGTCCAGTTGTCACCAGTATGATGACGTCCAGTTGTCACCAGTATGATGACGTCCAGTTGTCACCAGTATGATGACGTCCAGTTGTCACCAGTATGATGACGTCCAGTTGTCACCAGTATGATGACGTCCAGTTGTCACCAGTATGATGACGTCCAGTTGTCACCAGTATGATGACGTCCAGATTGTCACCAGTATGATGACGTCCAGTTGTCACCAGTATGATGACGTCCAGTTGTCACCAGTATGATGACGTCCAGTTGTCACCAGTATGATGACGTCCAGTTGTCACCAGTATGATGAGGTCCAGTTGTCACCAGTATGATGACGTCCAGTTGTCACCAGTATGATGACGTCCAGTTGTCACCAGTATGATGACGTCCAGTTGTCACCAGTATGATGACGTCCAGTTGTCACCAGTATGATGACGTCCAGTTGTCACCAGTATGATGACGTCCAGTTGTCACCAGTATGATGACGTCCAGTTGTCACCAGTATGATGACGTCCAGTTGTCACCAGTATGATGACGTCCAGTTGTCACCAGTATGATGACGTTGTCACAGTATGATCGTCCAGTGGTCACATGTATGTTGTCGTCCAGTTTTCACCAGTATGATGACGTCCAGTTGTCACCAGTATGATGACGTCCAGTTGTCACCAGTATGATGACGTCCAGTTGTCACCAGTATGATGACGTCCAGTTGTCACCAGTATGATGACGTCCAGTTGTCACCAGTATGATGACGTCCAGTTGTCACCAGTATGATGACGTCCAGTTGTCACCAGTATGATGACGTCCAGTTGTCACCAGTATGATGACGTCCAGTTGTCACCAGTATGATGACGTCCAGTTGTCACCAGTATGATGACGTCCAGTTGTCACCAGTATGATGACGTCCAGTTGTCACCAGTATGATGACGTCCAGTTGTCACCAGTATGATGACGTCCAGTTGTCACCAGTATGATGACGTCCAGTTGTCACCAGTATGATGACGTCCAGTTGTCACCAGTATGATGACGTCCAGTTGTCACCAGTATGATGACGTCCAGTTGTCACCAGTATGATGACGTCCAGTTGTCACCAGTATGATGACGTCCAGTTGTCACCAGTATGATGACGTCCAGTTGTCACCAGTATGATGACGTCCAGTTGTCACCAGTATGATGACGTCCAGTTGTCACCAGTATGATGACGTCCAGTTGTCACCAGTATGATGACGTCCAGTTGTCACCAGTATGATGACGTCCAGTTGTCACCAGTATGATGACGTCCAGTTGTCACCAGTATGATGACGTCCAGTTGTCACCAGTATGATGACGTCCAGTTGTCACCAGTATGATGACGTCCAGTTGTCACCAGTATGATGACGTCCAGTTGTCACCAGTATGATGACGTCCAGTTGTCACCAGTATGATGACGTCCAGTTGTCACCAGTATGATGACGTCCAGTTGACACCAGTATGATGACGTCCAGTTGTCACCAGTATGATGACGTCCAGTTGTCACCAGTATGATGACGTCCAGTTGTCACCAGTATGATGACGTCCAGTTGTCACCAGTATGATGACGTCCAGTTGTCACCAGTATGATGACGTCCAGTTGTCACCAGTATGATGACGTCCAGTTGTCACCAGTATGATGACGTCCAGTTGTCACCAGTATGATGACGTCCAGTTGTCACCAGTATGATGACGTCCAGTTGTCACCAGTATGATGACGTCCAGTTGTCACCAGTATGATGACCAGTCCAGTTGTCACCAGTATGATGACGTCCAGTTGTCACCAGTATGATGACGTCCAGTTGTCACCAGTATGATGACGTCCAGTTGTCACCAGTATGATGATGTCCAGTTGTCACCAGTATGATGACGTCCAGTTGTCACCAGTATGATGACGTCCAGTTGTCACCAGTATGATGACGTCCAGTTGTCACCAGTATGATGACGTCCAGTTGTCACCAGTATGATGACGTCCAGTTGTCACCAGTATGATGACGTCCAGTTGTCACCAGTATGATGATGTCCAGTTGTCACCAGTATGATGACGTCCAGTTGTCACCAGTATGATGACGTCCAGTTGTCACCAGTATGATGACGTCCAGTTGTCACCAGTATGATGACGTCCAGTTGTCACCAGTATGATGACGTCCAGTTGTCACCAGTATGATGATGTCCAGTCACCAGTATGACGTCCAGTTGTCACCAGTATGATGACGTCCAGTTGTCACCAGTATGACGTCCAGTTGTCACCAGTATGATGATGTCCAGTTGTCACCAGTATAATGACGTCCAGTTGTCACCAGTATGATGACGTCCAGTTGTCACCAGTATGATGACGTCCAGTTGTCACCAGTATGATGACGTCCAGTTGTCACCAGTATGATGACGTCCAGTTGTCACCAGTATGATGACGTCCAGTTGTCACCAGTATGATGACGTCCAGTTGTCACCAGTATGATGACGTCCAGTTGTCACCAGTATGATGACGTCCAGTTGTCACCAGTATGATGACGTCCAGTTGTCACCAGTATGATGATGTCCAGTTGTCACCAGTATGACATCCAGTTGTCACCAGTATGATGACGTCCAGTTGTCACCAGTATGATGACGTCCAGTTGTCACCAGTATGATGACGTCCAGTTGTCACCAGTATGATGACGTCCAGTTGTCACCAGTATGATGACGTCCAGTTGTCACCAGTATGATGACGTCCAGTTGTCACCAGTATGATGACGTCCAGTTGACACCAGTATGATGACGTCCAGTTGTCATCAGTATGATGACGTCCAGTTGTCACCAGTATGATGACGTCCAGTTGTCACCAGTATGATGACGTCCAGTTGTCACCAGTATGATGACGTCCAGTTGTCGCCAGTATGATGACGTCCAGTTGTCACCAGTATGATGACGTCCAGACCAGTATGATGACGTCCAGTTGTCACCAGTATGATGACGTCCAGTTGTCACCAGTATGATGACGTCCAGTTGTCACCAGTATGATGACGTCCAGTTGTCACCAGTATGATGATGTCCAGTTGTCACCAGTATGACCTCCAGTTGTCACCAGTATGATGACGTCCAGTTGTCACCAGTATGATGACGTCCAGTTGTCACCAGTATGATGATGTCCAGTTGTCACCAGTATGATGACGTCCAGTTGTCACCAGTATGATGACGTCCAGTTGTCACCAGTATGATGACGTCCAGTTGTCACCAGTATGATGACGTCCAGTTGTCACCAGTATGATGACGTCCAGTTGTCACCAGTATGATGACGTCCAGTTGTCACCAGTATGATGACGTCCAGTTGTCACCAGTATGATGACGTCCAGTTGTCACCAGTATGATGACGTCCAGTTGTCACCAGTATGATGACGTCCAGTTGTCACCAGTATGATGACGTCCAGTTGTCACCAGTATGATGACGTCCAGTTGTCACCAGTATGATGACGTCCAGTTGTCACCAGTATGATGATGTCCAGTTGTCACCAGTATGACGTCCAGTTGTCACCAGTATGATGACGTCCAGTTGTCACCAGTATGACGTCCAGTTGTCACCAGTATGATGATGTCCAGTTGTCACCAGTATGATGACGTCCAGTTGTCACCAGTATGATGACGTCCAGTTGTCACCAGTATGATGACGTCCAGTTGTCACCAGTATGATGACGTCCAGTTGTCACCAGTATGATGACGTCCAGTTGTCACCAGTATGATGACGTCCAGTTGTCACCAGTATGATGACGTCCAGTTGTCACCAGTATGATGACGTCCAGTTGTCACCAGTATGATGACGTCCAGTTGTCACCAGTATGATGACGTCCAGTTGTCACCAGTATGATGACGTCCAGTTGTCACCAGTATGATGACGTCCAGTTGTCACCAGTATGATGACGTCCAGTTGTCACCAGTATGATGACGTCCAGTTGTCACCAGTATGATGACGTCCAGTTGTCACCAGTATGATGACGTCCAGTTGTCACCAGTATGATGACGTCCAGTTGTCACCAGTATGATGACGTCCAGTTGTCACCAGTATGATGACGTCCAGTTGTCACCAGTATGATGACGTCCAGTTGTCACCAGTATGATGACGTCCAGTTGTCACCAGTATGATGACGTCCAGTTGTCACCAGTATGATGACGTCCAGTTGTCACCAGTATGATGACGTCCAGTTGTCACCAGTATGATGACGTCCAGTTGTCACCAGTATGATGACGTCCAGTTGTCACCAGTATGATGACGTCCAGTTGTCACCAGTATGATGACGTCCAGTTGTCACCAGTATGATGACGTCCAGTTGTCACCAGTATGATGACGTCCAGTTGTCACCAGTATGATGACGTCCAGTTGTCACCAGTATGATGATGTCCAGTTGTCACCAGCATGACGTCCAGTTGTCACCAGTATGATGACGTCCAGTTGTCACCAGTATGATGACGTCCAGTTGTCACCAGTATGATGATGTCCAGTTGTCACCAGTATGATGACGTCCAGTTGTCACCAGTATGATGACGTCCAGTTGTCACCAGTATGATGACGTCCAGTTGTCACCAGTATGATGACGTCCAGTTGTCACCAGTATGATGACGTCCAGTTGACACCAGTATGATGACTTCCAGTTGTCACCAGTATGATGACGTCCAGTTGTCACCAGTATGATGATGTCCAGTTGTCACCAGTATGATGACGTCCAGTTGTCACCAGTATGATGACGTCCAGTTGTCACCAGTATGATGATGTCCAGTTGTCACCAGTATGATGACGTCCAGTTGTCACCAGTATGATGACGTCCAGTTGTCACCAGTATGATGACGTCCAGTTGTCACCAGTATGATGACGTCCAGTTGTCAACAGTATGATGACGTCCAGTTGTCACCAGTATGATGACGTCCAGTTGTCACCAGTATGATGACGTCCAGTTGTCACCAGTATGATGACGTCCAGTTGTCACCAGTATGATGACGTCCAGTTGTCACCAGTATGATGACGTCCAGTTGTCACCAGTATGATGAGAAAGACTAAGTTGGTGAATTATGAACATATATATGTACAACATCACTAGTACAACACCACATGTACAACACCACATGTATAACACAACATGTACAACATTACATGTACAACACTACATGTACAACACATGTACACCACTACATGTACAACACCACATGTACAACACTACATGTACAACACCACAAGTACAACACCACATGTACAACACTACATGTATAACACAACATGTACAACATTACATGTACAACACCACATGTACAACACCACATGTACAACACTACATGTACAACACCACATGTACAACACTACATGTACAACACCACAAGTACAACACCACATGTACAACACTACATGTATAACACAACATGTACAACATTACATGTACAACACCACATGTACAACACTACATGTACAACACCACATGTACAACACTACATGTACAACACCACAAGTACAACACCACATGTACAACAACACATGTACAACACTACATGTACAACACCACATGTACAACACTACATGTACAACACCACAAGTACAACACCACATGTACAACACCATATGTACAACACTACATGTACAACACCACATGTACAACACTACATGTACAACACCACATGTACAACACTACATGTACAACACCACAAGTACAACACCACATGTACAACACCACATGTACAACACCACATGTACAACACTACATGTACAACACCACATGTACAACACTACATGTACAACACCACATGTACAACACCACATGTACAACACTACATGTATAACACAACATGTACAACACTACATGTATAACACAAGATGTACAACATTACATGTACAACACCACATGTACAACACTACATGTACAACACCACATGTACAACACTACATGTACAACACCACAAGTACAACACCACATGTACAACACTACATGTATAACACAACATGTACAACATTACATGTACAACACCACATGTACAACACCACATGTACAACACCACATGTACAACACCACATGTACAACACCACATGTACAACACTACATGTACAACACCACATGTACAACACTACATGTACAACACCACATGTACAACACTACATGTACAACACCACAAGTACAACACTACATGTACAACACCACATGTACAACACTACATGTACAACACCACATGTACAACACTACATGTACAACACATGTACAACACCACATGTACAACACTACATGTACAACACCACATGTACAACACTACATGTACAACACCACATGTACAACACTACATGTACAACACCACAAGTACAACACTACATGTACAACACCACATGTACAACACTGCATGTACAACACCACATGTACAACACTACATGTACAACACATGTACAACACCACATGTACAACACTACATGTACAACACCACATGTACAACACTACATGTACAACACCACATGTACAACACTACATGTACAACACCACATGTACAACACTACATGTACACCACATGTACAACACCACATGTACAACACTACATGTACAACACCACATGTACAACACTACATGTACAACACCACATGTACAACACTACATGTACAACACCACATGTACAACACTACATGTACAACACCACATGTACAACACTACATGTACAACACCACAAGTACAACACCACATGTACAACACCACATGTACAACACTACATGTACAACACCACATGTACAACACTACATGTACAACACCACAAGTACAACACCACATGTACAACACCACATGTACAACACTACATGTATAACACAACATGTACAACACTACATGTACAACACCGTATACCGTATGTACATTACATGTACAACACCACATGTACAACACTACATGAAAAACAACACATGTACAACACTACATGTACAACACCGTATGTACAACAACACATGTACAACAGTACATGCACTACACTATATGTACAACACCACATGTACAACACATGTACAACACATGTAATACACCACATGTACAACACATGTAATACACCACATGTACAACACATGTAATACACCACATGTACAACGCATGCAATACACCACATGTACAACACATTTAATACACCACATGTACAACACATGTAATACACCACATGTACAACACATGTACAACACATGTACAACACATGTAATACACCACATGTACAACACATGTAATACACCACATGTACAACACATGTAATACACCACATGTACAACGCATGTAATACACCACATGTACAACACATGTAATACACCACATGTACAACACATGTAATACACCACATGTACAACACATGTAATACACCACATGTACAACACATGTAATACACCACATGTACAACGCATGCAATACACCACATGTACAACACATGTAATACACCACATGTACAACGCATGCAATACACCACATGTACAACACATGTAATACACATGTGCAACACTACATGTACAACACCAAGTGTACAACACAGTATGTACAACACTACATGTATAATACCACAAGTAGACACTACACGTACAACACATGTACAACACTACATGTACAACAGCACATGTACAACACTATATGTACAACACCACATATACAACACCACATGTGCAACACCACATGTACAGCACAACATGTACAGCATCACATATGCAACATGACATGTACACCACATGTACTTTACATGTACAACACCACATGTGCAACATCACATGTACAACAGGTGTAATACACATGTACAATACATGTAATATACCACATGTACAACACATGTAATAAACATGTGCAACACCACATGTACAACATTAAGTGTACAACACAATATGTACAACACTACATTTACAGTACCACATGTATAACACATGTACAACAACACATGTACAACACCACATATGAACACTACATGTAAATCACCACATGTACATCACATGTACAACACCACATGTGCAACACATGTACAACACTACAAGTACATGTACAACAAATCATGTGCAACACTACATGTACAATACCACATGTACAACACCACATGTACAACACATGTACAACATAATATGTACAACCCCACATGCACAACAATACATGTGTAACACCTCATGTACAACACTACATGTACAGCACCACATGTACAACACCACATGTACAACACCACATGTACAACACCACATGTACAACACCACATGTACAACACCATATGTACAACACTACATGTACACCACATGTACAACACCACATGTACAACACCACATGTACAACACCACATGTACAACACCACATGTACAACACCACATGTACAACACTACATGTACACCACATGTACAACACCACATGTACAACACCACATGTACAACACCACATGTACAACACCACATGTACAACACTACATGTACACCACATGTACAACACCACATGTACAACACCACATGTACAACACCACATGTACAACACCACATGTACAACACCACATGTACAACACTACATGTACAACACATGTACAACACCACATGTACAACACCACATGTACAACACCACATGTACAACACTACATGTACAACACATGTACAACACCACATGTACAACACCACATGTACAACATCACGTGTACAACACCACATGTACAACACCACATGTACAACACCACATGTACAACACCACATGTACAACACTACATGTACAACATCACATGTACAACACCACATGTACAACACCACATGTACAACACCACATGTACAACACCACATGTACAACATCACATGTACAACACCACATGTACAACACCATGTACAACACCACATGTACAACACCACATGTACAACACCACATGTACAACACCACATGTACAACATCACATGTACAACACCACATGTACAACACCATGTACAACATCACATGTACAACACCACATGTACAACACCATGTACAACACCACATGTACAACACCACATGTACAACACCATGTACAACACCACATGTACAACACCACATGTACAACACCATGTACAACACCACATGTACAACATCACATGTACAACACCACATGTACAACACCATGTACAACACCACATGTACAACACCACATGTACAACATCACATGTACAACACCACATGTACAGCACCATGTACAACATCACATGTACAACACCACATGTACAACACCATGTACAACACCACATGTACAACACCACATGTACAACACCATGTACAACACCACATGTACAACACCACATGTACAACACCATGTACAACACCACATGTACAACATCACATGTACAACACCACATGTACAACACCATGTACAACACCACATGTACAACACCACATGTACAACATCACATGTACAACACCACATGTACAACACCACATGTACAACACCATGTACAACACCACATGTACAACACCATGTACAACACCACATGTACAACACCACATGTACAACACCATGTACAACACCACATGTACAACACCACATGTACAACACCATGTACAACACCACATGTACAACATCACATGTACAACACCACATGTACAACACCATGTACAACACCACATGTACAACACCACATGTACAACATCACATGTACAACACCACATGTACAACACCACATGTACAACACCATGTACAACACCACATGTACAACACCACATGTACAACATCACATGTACAACACCACATGTACAACATCACATGTACAACACCACATGTACAACATCACATGTACAACACCACATGTACAACACCACATGTACAACACCACATGTACAACACCACATGTACAACATCACATGTACAACATCACATGTACAACACCACATGTACAACATTACATGTACAACACTACATGTACAACACATGTACACCACTACATGTACAACACCACATGTACAACACTACATGTACAACACCACAAGTACAACACCACATGTACAACACTACATGTATAACACAACATGTACAACATTACATGTACAACACCACATGTACAACACCACATGTACAACACTACATGTACAACACCACATGTACAACACTACATGTACAACACCACAAGTACAACACCACATGTACAACACTACATGTATAACACAACATGTACAACATTACATGTACAACACCACATGTACAACACTACATGTACAACACCACATGTACAACACTACATGTACAACACCACATGTACAACACTACATGTACAACACCACAAGTACAACACCACATGTACAACACCACATGTACAACACTACATGTACAACACCACATGTACAACACTACATGTACAACACCACAAGTACAACACCACATGTACAACACCACATGTACAACACTACATGTACAACACCACATGTACAACACTACATGTACAACACCACATGTACAACACTACATGTACAACACCACATGTACAACACTACATGTACAACACCACAAGTACAACACCACATGTACAACACCACATGTACAACACTACATGTACAACACCACATGTACAACACTACATGTACAACACCACAAGTACAACACCACATGTACAACACCACATGTACAACACTACATGTATAACACAACATGTACAACACTACATGTACAACACATGTACACCACTACATGTACAACACCACATGTACAACATATGTACAGCACCACATGTACAGCACCACATGTACAGCACATGTGCAACACCACATGTACACCACCACATGTACAACACTACATGTACAACACCGTATGTACATTACATGTACAACACCACATGTACAACACTACATGAAAAACAACACATGTACAACACTACATGTACAACACCGTATGTACAACAACACATGTACAACAGTACATGCACTACACTATATGTACAACACCACATGTACAACACATGTACAACACATGTAATACACCACATGTACAACGCATGCAATACACCACATGTACAACACATGTAATACACCACATGTACAACACATGTAATACACCACATGTACAACACATGTACAACACATGTACAACACATGTAATACACCACATGTACAACACATGTAATACACCACATGTACAACACATGTAATACACCACATGTACAACACATGTAATACACCACATGTACAACACATGTAATACACATGTGCAACACTACATGTACAACACCAAGTGTACAACACAGTATGTACAACACTACATGTATAATACCACAAGTAGACACTACACGTACAACACATGTACAACACTACATGTACAACAGCACATGTACAACACTATATGTACAACACCACATATACAACACCACATGTGCAACACCACATGTACAGCACAACATGTACAGCATCACATATGCAACATGACATGTACACCACATGTACTTTACATGTACAACACCACATGTGCAACATTACATGTACAACAGGTGTAATACACATGTACAATACATGTAATATACCACATGTACAACACATGTAATAAACATGTGCAACACCACATGTACAACACTAAGTGTACAACACAATATGTACAACACTACATTTACAGTACCACATGTATAACACATGTACAACAACACATGTACAACACCACATATGAACACTACATGTAAATCACCACATGTACATCACATGTACAGCACCACATGTGCAACACATGTACAACACTACAAGTACAGCACTACATGTACAACAAATCATGTGCAACACTACATGTACAATACCACATGTACAACACCACATGTACAACACATGTACAACATAATATGTACAACCCCACATGCACAACAATACATGTGTAACACCTCATGTACAACACTACATGTACAGCACCACATGTACAACATCACATGTACAACACCACATGTACAACACCACATGTACAACACCACATGTACAACATCACATGTACAACACCACATGTACAACACCACATGTACAACACCACATGTACAACATGTACAACACCACATGTACAACACCACATGTACAACATCACATGTACAACACCACATGTACAACATCACATGTACAACACCACATGTACAACACCACATGTACAACACCACATGTACAACACCACATGTACAACACCATGTACAACACCACATGTACAACACCACATGTACAACACCACATGTACAACACCACATGTACAACATCACATGTACAACATCACATGTACAACACCATGTACGACACCATGTACAACATCACATGTACAACATCACATGTACAACACCACATGTACAACATCACATGTACAACATCACATGTACAACACCATGTACGACACCATGTACAACACCACATGTACAACACCACATGTACAACACCACATGTACAACATCACATGTACAACATCACATGTACAACACCATGTACAACACCACATGTACAACATCACATGTACAACACCACATGTACAACACCACATGTACAACATCACACGTACAACACCACATGTACAACACCACATGTACAACACCACATGTACAACATCACGTGTGCAACACCACATGTACAACATCACATGTACAACACCACATGTACAACATCACATGTACAACACCACATGTACAACATCACATGTACAACACCACATGTACAACACCACATGTACAACACCACATGTACAACACCACATGTACAACACCATGTACAACACCACATGTACAACACCACATGTACAACACCACATGTACAACACCACATGTACAACATCACACGTACAACACCACATGTACAACACCACATGTACAACATCACATGTACAACACCACATGTACAACACCACATGTACAACACCACATGTACAACACCACATGTACAACACCACATGTACAACACCATGTACAACACCATGTACAACACCACATGTACAACACCACATGTACAACACCACATGTACAACACCACATGTACAACATCACATGTACAACACCACATGTACAACACCACATGTACAACACCATGTACAACACCACATGTACAACACCACATGTACAACACCACATGTACAACATCACATGTACAACACCACATGTACAACACCACATGTACAACATCACATGTACAACACCACATGTACAACACCACATGTACAACACCACATGTACAACATCACATGTACAACACCACATGTACAACACCACATGTACAACATCACATGTACAACACCACATGTACAACACCACATGTACAACATCACATGTACAACACCACATGTACAACACCACATGTACAACACATGTACAACATCACATGTACAACATCACATATACAACACCATGTACGACACCACATGTACAACACCATGTACAACATCACATGTACAACACCACATGTACAACACCACATGTACAACACATGTACAACATCACATGTACAACATCACATGTACAACACCATGTACAACACCACGTGTACAACACCATGTACTGTACAACACCACATGTACAACACCACATGTACAACATCACATGTACAACACCACATGTACAACACCACATGTACAACACCATGTACAACACCACATGTACAACATCACATGTACAACACCACATGTACAACACCACATGTACAACACCACATGTACAACACCATGTACAACACCACATGTACAACATCACATGTACAACACCACATGTACAACACACCACATGTACAACACCATGTACAACACCACATGTACAACATCACATGTACAACATCACATGTACAACACCATGTACAACACCACATGTACAACACCACATGTACAACACATGTACAACATCACATGTACAACATCACATGTACAACACCATGTACGACACCACATGTACACCACATGTACAACACATGTACAACATCACATGTACAACATCACATGTACAACACCATGTACGACACCACATGTACAACACATGTACAACACATGTACAACATCACATGTACAACACCATGTACGACACCACATGTACAACACATGTACAACATCACATGTACAACACATGTGCAACATCACATGTACAACACCACATGTACAACACATGTACAACACATGTACAACACATGTGCAACATCACATGTACAACACCATGTACGACACCACATGTACAACACATGTACAACACATGTACAACACATGTACAACATCACATGTACAACACCATGTACGACACCACATGTACAACACATGTACAACACATGTACAACATCACATGTACAACACCACATGTACAACACCACATGTACAACAACACATGTACAACACCACATGTACAACACCACATGTACAACACATGTACAACATCACATGTACAACACCACATGTACAACACCACATGTACAACAACACATGTACAACACCACATGTACAACACCACATGTACAACACATGTACAACATCACATGTACAACACCACATGTACAACACCACATGTACAACAACACATGTACATGTACAACACCACATGTACAACACCACATGTACAACAACACATGTACAACACCACATGTACAACACCACATATACAACACATGTACAACACCACATGTACAACAACACATGTACAACACCACATGTACAACACCACATGTACAACACATGTACAACATCACATGTACAACATCACATGTACAACACCATGTACAACACCACATGCAAAACACTATTTATTTATTTTGTGTCTTTGCAACAGTACATTGAGATTGTGTATATACAATAGTGGGTTGCCATACAAAGAGAACCTCTATTATGCCTGGGCATTATGGACCAACTTAACATTATTGACTTACAGTCTACTTAATACTAAGGAGTTTATCATAGTTGTACAGTAGGATAGTAATTATTTCATAGTTGTACAGTAGAATATTAATTATAAATTAATCAAAATTTGTATAATACAAAGATATATTTATATTCTAAAATGTTTTTGTGAAAAAATGATTCAATTATATTCCTGTCAACAATGGATAAAAGGTTCAAAGTGATTGTTTCAGTTATGATGTGGGAGTACATAGGTGAGTAAGTGTGTACTGAGTATTTAGCATTTAGTCTAGGGTGATTAAATGACTTTTGAGAAGAGTCTTAAATTAATTTTCAGACTTTGTTACTTTAATATCTTCTGGTAATGAATTCCATATTTTGGGGCCCTTTATGTGCATAGAGTTTTTACACAGTGTGATATGGACACGAGGTATATCAAAAAGAGATCTGTGTCTTGTGTTGTGGTCATGTGTCCTGTTTAAGTTGGTGAGGAGAAGTTTGAGTGGAGGGTTTATATTTGTGTGTATTGTTCTGTGTATGTAGTAGGCACATGAATAAGTATGGATGTTCTTAATGGTGAGCAGATTCAGACTTTTGAAAATTGGTGGAGTATGCTGGCGGGAGTGGGAATTTGTTATCATTCTTACTGCTGCCTTTTGCTGGGTTATTAGGGGTTTTAGGTGATTGGAAGTTGTTGATCCCCATGCACAAATTCCATATGTAAGATAAGGGTATATGAGTGAATGGTACATTGCCAGGAGAGCTGATTGTGGAACGTAGTACCTTATCTTTGATAGTATGCCTTCAGTCTTGGAGATTTTCTTGGTGATTTGTTGTATGTGTGTCCGGAACTTAAGGCTACTGTCAAGGTGGATACCTAGGAATTTTCTCTGTGAGTCTTGTGACTGATGATCCATTTAGCGCTATGTTAATTGGATCATTTGCAGCTTTGTTTCCAAACTGAATGAAATAGGTTTTATCAGTGTCCAGGGTAAGTTTGTTAGTCATCATCCAGGCAGATATTTTCTGTAATTCAACATTGACTGTGTTTGCTAGTATGACTGTGTTTGGTTGGGAAAAGACATATGTAGTGTCATCTGCAAATAATATGGGTTTGATTAGCTGTGATTCATTCGGTAGATCATTGATGTAGATGAGAAAGAGGAGTGGTCCAAGGACACTTCCTTGTGGGACTCCTACTGTGATTGGTTGGGTGGAAGAGTTTGCATCATTTGCATACACATATTGAGTTCTGTTACTAAGGTATGACTTTAGGTAGTTGAGGGAGTGGCCTCTGATACCATAGTGCATTAATTTGGAGTACAGCAGTTCATGGTCGACTGTATCGAAAGCTTTACGTAAATCAATGAAAATGCCCAGCGGGACTTTTTCTTTTCAAGTGCGGTATATATTAGTTCTAGCATGTGTATGATGCATCATTTGTGCTTTTATTATTCCTGAATCCAAACTGACAATACCAACATCACATGTACACACATGTTGTGTGAAATGAGGTAGGAATAGATCCGTCTATGAATTAATTTTTCAAAGATTTTAGAGAGCAGTGGTAAGTTAGACATTGGTCTATAGTTATTCAAGTCAGCTTGGTCACCTCCTTTATGGATCGGAGTGACCCTCGCTATTTGGAGGATTGTTGGGAAGGTAGATGATTCAATGGATTTGTTAAAGAGCGTTGCAATAATTGGTGACAATACTTGAGAAGCTTTTTTGTACATAAAAACAGGCAAGTTGTTTATGTCTCCTGCCTTTTTTTTAAGGGCGTTTATGATGAGTGTAACTTCAAAGGGGTTGGTTGGAGCTAGGAATAGCGTATTTGGGTAGGTACCTATGAGGTAGTCTGATAGACGGGTGTTTGTGCTTGGTACTTTGTTTGCTAGATTTTTTCCTATGGTGGAGAAAAAAACCATTAAGTCTGTTTGCTGTTTCGGTTGGAGTGAGTTGAGGTTCATCTGATTTTGTTAGTTTGATTGCTTTGTTTTTGAATAACTTTTTAGTTCCAAGAATTTCAGATAGAGTTTTCCAGGTTTTTTTTTTTCATATCACCTTTGATGTTATGTAATCTATTTTCATAATACAATTTTTTTGACCTTCTTATCAGGCTGGTAAGTGCTGACGAGTAACTTTTCGACTGTTCTCTAGTTATTTGACCCATTCTATACTGTTTTTCATATTTGTGCTTTGTGTTAATGGATTTGAGGATGCTGGGTGTTAGCCAGGGATTATTCAGTCTCTATGCTGTGATCTGTTTAGTTTTTCTGGGGCAATGTTTGTTATAGAGACTTTGGGCTTTTTTTAGAAAATTATTTATACATTCATTCATATCTGTATATGTTTCAAGCTCATTTTGCCAATCGATGTTATTCATAGCTGCTATAAAGTTGTTAACTGCTGTCTTGTTATGTAGTCTGAAGGTTACTTTAGTAATGTCTTGTGGTAGTTTGCCCAGATTAGTTATGAGAAAGGTTGGGTAGTGGTCTGTAGTGTTGTCTGTGATTATGCCTGATTTTAAAGGGGATATAGTGTTTGTCCAGATGTGGTCTGTTAAGGAGATGCTTGTCTCGGAGATTCTTGTAGGTTTAGATATTGCTGGTAGCAACAGGCAGTTACTCATTTTGTTTGTGAATTCAGTTACTTGTGGGTCCTGGTCGTGTAGTATGTTTATGTTGAAATCTCATGTTAGTAGTAGGTGGTCTTTATTCATGTGTGCATCAGTAATCATGTTTCCTAGTTTTTCACTAAAGTGATAAATGTTTGACTGTGGTACTCTGTAGATGTTTATAACTGTGAGGGTTTCTTGCAGGTCTTTTGATTTAAATTTGGCTATGATATATTCTCCATGTTTGTCCCTTGTGCAAGATTTATTGATACATTCGAGTTGAGTTGAATAGTATATAGCTGTTCGTCCCCCTTGCTGGTCTGTTCTACAGTTGTGTATGGCCATGTAGCCAGGAATGGTATAGACATATGTAATATCAGGCTTAAGCCAGGTTTCTGTGAGTGTGATGATTGATATATTGGAATGAAGGGAACTGCGTAATGCTGTGAGGTCATCATAATGTTTGCTCAAGGATCTGACATTGTAGTTAAAGATGGTTATGTTATTGTTTGCACTGAGTAATGTCTTTGCTTGGTCTGCTGTGTAGTAATTGCAGTTGCTGGTTGATTCATGTAATTCATTTTGTAAAATGTTTACATCAGGATCTATGTCTGTAGTCATATGATGAGAGTAATTTTACAAACTAGATTTTCTGAGTAAACTGAATATAATATTTATATTGAATCTACAACTAGACTTATGAATAAGACACTGTGATTAATCTAAAACTTGTAAAAATTTGAAAGAAAAAAGGATTATTACAGAATAGATAATTCAGTTATACACTTAAGCATCTAATAGCACGTTAATTATTTATGTGCTACGGTAGATATTTAAAGCTAAAATAAAGGAGCTAATGAATATAATAATAAAAGAATGTATTAAAAGCAAAATCAGTAGCACCTGAGATAGTTAATAGCACCTGGAGTATTTTAATGTCAAAATAGTGAACTTATTACACTTTAGCACCTGAGAATAGCACTTTGATTATTTTAACAATTGTGAATATATGAACTAAGGTACTTATATAAAGCTAAAATAATGGAGAAAATATATAAGGGACTAAATTAAGTAATGATAAACAAAGTTAAATGGACAGATAGTCACTATGAAATAATATTGATTTGGGAGTAAGATCTGATTTGTAATGTATAAAAAGTTGAGCAATTAATTGCACTATAAAAAGTAGAGAAATATGAGGTAGCTGGTACTAGGTAGCAGAAGATAGTTTTGAGACTCACACAATAATGTAATTGGAATATACACTAATTGTACACACAATATAAAGGGGATTAAAAAAAGTAGTGGTAAATAGAATTAAATGGACAGGTAGCAACCATGAATAACATTAATTTGGAGTAAGATTTGACTTGCAACACAAAATTTTGAGCAATTAAAAATAATTAAAAAGTAAAAAGTATCTGAGGTAGCTAGTATTAGCTAGTAAAAGAAAAAAATAATAATGCACAATAATGTAATAGTAAAAAATAATAATGCACAATAATGTAATAGTAAAAAATAATAATGCACAATAATGTAATAGTAAAAAATAATAATGCACAATAATGTAATAGTAAAAAATAATAATGCACCATAATATAATAGTAACATACACTATATGCACCACACGTATTTATGTGTTAAGGACACTTACCTAATCTGGTACAGAAATGTCAGCTTTTCTAAGGAAGGTAGAGAAATCATGTTCATTTGAGATGGTGTATTGTTGTCCTATTGATGTTTTCCTAACTACTATTTTCCCATCTCGAGTGAAACACTGTTGTATTTTGTTTTCCTGTTTAAGTTTTCTCAACCTGAACAGAAGGTTTTGACGTTATCTTGTTAGACACTCAATGTACACTCCATTTTTCATTGTAATTGCTGATTTAATTAGGTTCTTTCTTTTATCATATTAATAAAGTCTGATCATAATACTGTGTCTACTACCTTGTTTTCCTAGCAAACGTGTTTCTTTGATTTCATTGTTTTGCAGGATAACTTTTACCTGGTCATGTATTATCCTGACAGCAGTTTCTTTGCACTGTGCTTGTGTTATGTCACTAGGAATGTGTGGACTGTTTATTATAACTGCATCAGACAACTTGTCTAGTTCAGTTTTGTCGTCTTGGAAATCAAGGTATTCATTCAGTCGAGTGTGCATGTTCTGATTCCAGTCCTTGATTGCTTCTTCAACCTTCATATTTAGAGCTGTTATTTGCTCAGTGTGACTGGCTATAGCTGTTTTCAGAGTATTTTCTGTGTCAGCACTTCCCGATGTAATCTTCTCTTCAAGGTTTTGGATCTTGTTCTCGAGGTTGGTTATCTTGGATTCTCGTCGCGCAAGTGTTGCTTTAATATGTTTGATTTCGCTTTCTAGAGCGACGCTGTAGTCCCTGATATTGTCAGGAGTAATCATACTTTTTCTGTCTCATAAACACGCTAGATAACAGGGATATCTTGCTACTCCTACTTACACTTTGGTCACACTTCACAGACACGCACATGCATATATATATATATATATATATATATATATATATATATATATATATATATATATATATATATATATATATATATATATATATATATATATGTATATATATATATATATATATATATATATATATATATATATATATATATATATATATATATATATATATATATATATATATATATATATATATATATATATATATATATATATACATATATCTAGGATTTTCTCTTTTTTCTAAATAGCTCTTGTTCTTCTTTATTTCTTCTATTGTCCATGGGGAAGTGGAAAAGAATCTTTCCTCCGTAAGCCATGCGTGTCGTATGAGGCGACTAAAATCCCGGGAGCGATGGGCTAGTAACCCCTTCTCCTGTAGACATTTACTAAAAAAGAGAAGAAGGAAAACTTTATAAAGCTGGGATGCTTGAATGTGCATGGATGTAGTGCAGATGACAAGAAACAGATGATTGCTGATGTTATGAATGAAAAGAAACTGGATGTCCTGGCCCTAAGCGAAACAAAGCTGAAGGGGGTAGGGGAGTTTCGGTGGGGGGAAATGGGATTAAATCTGGAGTATCTGAGAGAGTTAGAGCTAAGGAAGGGGTAGCAGTAATGTTGAAGGATCAGTTATGGAAGGAGAAAAGAGAATATGAATGTGTAAATTCAAGAATTATGTGGATTAAAGTAAAGTTTGGATGCGAAAAGTGGGTCATAATAAGCGTGTATGCACCTGGAGAAGAGAGGAATGTAGGAGAGAGAGAGATTTTGTGAGATGTTAAGTGAATGTATAGGAACCTTTGAACCAAGTGAGAGAGTAATTGTGGTAGGGGACCTGAATGCTAAAGTAGGAGAAACTTTTAGAGAGGGTGTGGTAGGTAAGTTTGGGGTGCCAGGTGTAAACGATAATGGGAGCCCTTTGATTGAACTTTGTATAGAAAGGGGTTTAGTTATAGGCAATACATATTTTAAGAAAAAGAGGATAAATAAGTATACAAGATATGATGTAGGGCGAAATGACAGTAGTTTGTTGGATTATGTATTGGTAGATAAAAAACTGCTGAGTAGACTTCAGGATGTACATGTTTATAGAGGGGCCACAGATATATCAGATCAGTTTTTAGTTGTAGCTACACTGAGAATAAAAGGTAGGTGGGATACAAGGAGAATAGAAGCATCAGGGAAGATAGAGGTGAAGGTTTATAAACTAAAAGAGGAGGCAGTTAGGGTAAGATATAAACAGCTATTGGAGGATAAATGGGCTAATGAGAGCATAGGCAATGGGGTCAAAGAGGAATGGGGTAGGTTTAAAAATGTAGTGTTAGAGTGTTCAGCAGAAGTTTGTGGTTACAGGAAAGTGGGTGCGGGAGGGAAGAGGAGCGATTTTTGGAATGATGATGTAAAGAGAGTAGTAAGGGAGAAAAAGTTAGCATATGAGAAGTTTTTACAAAGTAGAAGTGATGCAAGGAGGGAAGAGTACATGGAGAAAAAGAGAGAGGTTAAGAGAGTGGTGAAGCAATGTAAAAAGAGAGCAAATGAGAGAGTGAGTGAGATGTTATCAACAAATTTTGTTGAGAATAAGAAAAAGTTTTGGAGTGAGATTAACAAGCTAAGGAAGCCTAGAGAACAAATGGATTTGTCAGTTAAAAATAGGAGAGAAGAGTTATTAAATGGAGAGTTAGAGGTATTGGGAAGATGGAGGGAATATTTTGAGGAATTGTTAAATGTTGATGAAGATAGGGAAGCTGTGATTTCGTGTTTAGGGCAAGGAGGAATAACATCTTGTTGGAGTGAGGAAGAGCCAGTTGTGAGTGTGGGGGAAGTTCGTGAGGCAGTAGGTAATATGAAAGGGGGTAAGGCAGCCGGGATGGATGGGATAAAGATAGAAATGTTAAAAGCAGGTGGGGATATAGTTTTGGAGTGGTTTACCTGGAGTTTACCTGGAGAGAGTTCCGGGGGTCAACGCCCCCGCGGCCCGGTCTGAGACCAGGCCTCCTGGTGGATCAGAGCCTGATCAACCAGGCTGTTGCTGCTGGCTGCACGCAAACCAACATACGAGCCACAGCCCGGCTGATCCGGAACTGACTTTAGGTGCTTGTCCAGTGCCAGCTTGAAGACTGCCAGGGGTCTGTTGGTAATCCCCCTTATGTGTGCTGGGAGGCAGTTGAACAGTCTCGGGCCCCTGACACTTATTGTATGGTCTCTTAACGTGCTAGTGGCACCCCTGCTTTTCATTGGGGGGATGGTGCATCGTCTGCCAAGTCTTTTGCTTTCGTAGTGGGTGATTTTCGTGTGCAAGTTCGGTACTAGTCCCTCTAGGATTTTCCAGGTGTATATAATCATGTATCTCTCCCTCCTGCGTTCCAGGGAATACAGGTTTAGGAACCTCAAGCGCTCCCAATAATTGAGGTGTTTTATCTCCGTTATGCGCGCCGTGAAAGTTCTCTGTACATTTTCTAGGTCGGCAATTTCACCTGCCTTGAAAGGTGCTGTTAGTGTGCAGCAATATTCCAGCCTAGATAGAACAAGTGACCTGAAGAGTGTCATCATGGGCTTGGCCTCCCTAGTTTTGAAGGTTCTCATTATCCATCCTGTCATTTTTCTAGCAGATGCGATTGATACAATGTTATGGTCCTTGAAGGTGAGATCCTCCGACATGATCACTCCCAGGTCTTTGACGTTGGTGTTTCGCTCTATTTTGTGGCCAGAATTTGTTTTGTACTCTGATGAAGATTTAATTTTCTCATGTTTACCATATCTGAGTAATTGAAATTTCTCATCGTTGAACTTCATATTGTTTTCTGCAGCCCACTGAAAGATTTGGTTGATGTCTGCCTGGAGCTTTGCAGTGTCTGCAATGGAAGACACTGTCATGCAGATTCGGGTGTCATCTGCAAAGGAAGACACGGTGCTGTGGCTGACATCCTTGTCTATGTCGGATATAAGGATGAGGAACAAGATGGGAGCGAGTACTGTGCCTTGTGGAACAGAGCTTTTCACCGTAGCTGCCTCGGACTTTACTCTGTTGACGACTACTCTCTGTGTTCTGTTAGTGAGGAAATTATAGATCCATCGACCGACTTTTCCTGTTATTCCTTTAGCACGCATTTTGTGCGCTATTACGCCATGGTCACACTTGTCGAAGGCTTTTGCAAAGTCTGTATATATTACATCTGCATTCTTTTTGTCTTCTAGTGCATTTAGGACCTTGTCGTAGTGGTCCAATAGTTGAGACAGACAGGAGCGACCTGTTCTAAACCCATGTTGCCCTGGGTTGTGTAACTGATGGGTTTCTAGATGCGTGGTGATCTTGCTTCTTAGGACCCTTTCAAAGATTTTTATGATATGGGATGTTAGTGCTATTGGTCTGTAGTTCTTTGCTGTTGCTTTACTGCCCCCTTTGTGGAGTGGGGCTATGTCTGTTGGTTGGTGCAATTATTTAATAAATGTATGGAAGAGGGTAAGGTACCTAGGGATTGGCAGAGAGCATGCATAGTTCCTTTGTATAAAGGCAAAGGGGGCAAAAGAGAGTGCAAAAATTATAGGGGGATAAGTCTGTTGAGTATACCTGATAAAGTGTATGGTAGAGTTATTATTGAAAGAATTAAGAGTAAGACAGAGAATAGGATAGCAGATGAACAAGGAGGCTTTAGGAAAGGTAGGGGGTGTGTGGACCAGGTGTTTACAGTGAAACATATAAGTGAACAGCATTTAGATAAGGCTAAAGAGGTTTTTGTGGCATTTATGGATTTGGAAAAGGCGTATGACAGGGTGGATAGGGGGCCAATGTGGCAGATGTATGGTATAGGAGGTAGGTTACTGAAAGCAGTGAAGAGTTTTTACAAGGATAGTGAGGCTCAAGTTAGAGTATGTAGGAAAGAGGGAGATTATTTCCCAGTAAAAGTAGGCCTTAGACAAGGATGTGTGATGTCACCATGGTTGTTTAATATATTTATAGATGGGGTTGTAAGAGAAGTAAATGCGAGGGTCTTGGCAAGAGGCGTGGAGTAAAAAGATAAAGAATCACACATAAAGTGGGAGTTGTCACAGTTTCTCTTTGCTGATGACACTGTGCTCTTGGGAGATTCTGAAGAGAAGTTGCAGAGGTTGGTGGATGAATTTGGTAGGGTATGCAAAAGAAGAAAATTAAAAGTGAATACAGGAAAGAGTAAGGTTATGAGGATAACAAAAAGATTAGGTGATGGAAGATTGGATATCAAATTGGAGGGAGAGAGTATGGAGGAGGTGAATGTATTCAGATATTTGGGAGTGGACGTGAAAGCGGATGGGTATATGAAAGATGAGGTGAATCGTAGAATTGGAAATATAAACACAAATGCAGTATAATGTGATCCTTTATTGACAACGTTTCACCCACACAGTGGGCTTTTTCAAGTCACACACGGATCTACCTGGGGTTGGAAGGTACGGGAGTATTTATAGTTCAGAATGTTGAGGTCAGGTGGAGAATGCTGCATCTGATGATCTACCGGGTGGGGTTATAGAGTCTTGGGTAGCTAGGCGGGGATATTGGACAAGTTGTGAGTAGACCTTCTGCAGTGTTCTATGTTCTTATTTGTGTTTATATTTCCATTGTGTCGGTATTTTATACCATTTATTTCAATCGTAGAATTGATGAGGGAAAAAGGGTGAGAGGTGCACTTAGGAGTCTGTGGAGACAAAGAACTTTGTCCTTGGAGGCAAAGAGGGGAATGTATGAGAGTATAGTTTTACCAACGCTCTTATATGGGTGTGAAGCATGGGTGATGAATGTTGCAGCGAGGAGAAGGCTGGAGGCAGTGGAGATGTCATGTCTGAGGGCAATGTGTGGTGTGAGTATAATGCAGAGAATTTGTAGTTTGGAAGTTAGGAGGAGGTGCGGGATTACCAAACTGTTGTCCAAAGGGCTGAGGAAGGGTTGTTGAGGTGGTGGACATGTAGAGAGAATGGAGCAAAACAATGACTTCAAGAGTGTATCAGTCTGTAGTGGAAGGAAGGCGGGGTAGGGGTCGGCCTAGGAAAGGTTGGAGGGAGGGGGTAAAGGAGGTTTTGTGTGCGAGGGGCTTGGACTTCCAGCAGGCATGCATGAGCGTGTTTGATAGGAGTGAATGGAAACAAATGGTTTTTAATACTTGACGTGCTGTTGGAGTGTGAGCAAAGTAACATTTATGAAGAGATTCAGGGAAACCGGCAGGCCAGACTTGAGTCCTGGAGATGGGAAGTACAGTGCCTGCACTCTGAAGGAGGGGAGTTGATGTTGCAGTTTAAAAACTGTAGTGTAAAACACCTTCCTGGCAAGACAGTGATGGAGTGAATGATGGTGAAAGTTTTTCTTTTTCGGGCCACCCTGCCTTGGTGGGAATCGGCCAGTGTGTTTATAAAATAAATAAAATAATCATAGGTGAGTTATCATGGGTGAATCCTTTGAAGGGAGTGGAGTTGGAGGGGGAGTCAGCCATGTTTGTTGTTTTCTGGGTTGTAGTGGTGAGGAGGGTTGATGATACACCGGCGTCCTGCTGGGTAGACAAGTTGAGTTCTAGGGTGCTTGGTGTTATTCTTTTCTTACTGATGTTGTTTCTTCTGCGATATCCTTTCATTATTATTATTGTTTTTTATTAACACACTGGCCGATTCCCACCAAGGCAGGGTGGCCCGAAAAAGAAAAACTTTCACCATCATTCACTCCATCACTGTCTTGCCAGAAGGGTGCTTTACGCTACAGTTTTTAAACTGCAACATTAACACCCCTCCTTCAGAGTGCAGGCACTGTACTTCCCATCTCCAGGACTCAAGTCCGGCCTGCCGGTTTCCCTGAATCCCTTCATAAATGTTACTTTGCTCACACTCCAACAGCACGTCATAGTATCGCTAAAGTAGATACTGTGTAGCTATGGCGGAGAAGGCTTGATTCCCCTGAGTTTGGGTTCAGTGATTGTCTGGCAGTGGAAGCAGTGTTTGGGTTAGCAGGGCTGTCTTCCTTAGATCTTCTATTTTGTCAAGATTTGGGTTACATTCTTAGTATTCTTGGGTCATTTTGTGGTCTACGTGGGTTCATGTAGTTGTACCTTCAATTAGGCCATCACAAGCTTTGATGAGCGATGGTTTCTTGAAGAATAAGAGCTGCTAGGATGCCGCTGCTGCCGCTGCAGAAAGCAGATTAGAAGTATCTATATGAACAACGCCACATGTGCAACACATGCACACCACCACATGTACAACACTACATGTATACCACATGTACAACACTACATGTACAACGCAACATGTGCAACACATGTACAATACAACTTGTAAAATACATGTACAACAAAACATATACAACACATGTACACCACATGTACATGTGAAACACCACATGTACATGTGCAACACCACATGTACAACACTCAATGTACAACATTCAATGTACAACACATGTACAACACCACATGTACAACACATGAGCAACCCTTCATGTACAGCACCACATGTGCAACATCACATGTACAACACCACATGTACAACACATGAGCAACCCTTCATGTACAGCACCACATGTACAACACTACATGTACAACACCACATGTGCAACATCACATGTACAACACCACACGTACAATACATGTACAACACAACATGTACAACACATATAAGCACTACATGTGCAATATTAAATGCGCAACACATGTGCAACACTACATGTACAACACCACATGTACAACACATGTGCAACACATGTACAAGACTGCATGTACAAGACTACATGTACAACACCACATGTACAACACGACATGTGCAGAATTAAATGTACAACACCACATGTACAACACTACATGTACAACACATGTGCACCACCATATGTACACCACCACATGTGCAACACAATGTACAACACTATATGTACAACACCACATGTGCGACATACATGTACACCACCACATGTACAACACTACATGCACAACACCGCATGTATATCACCACATGTACAACCCGACATGTGCAATACATGTACAAGACTACATGTACATCACCGTATGTACAACACATGTGTAGCATTACATGTACAACACCACATATACAGCACCACATGCACATCACGTGTGCAACCCATGTACAACACCACATGTGCAACACTATATGTACACCACCACATGTACAACACTACATGTATACCACATGTACAATACTACATGTACAACACTATGTGCAACACCACATGTACACCATATGTACAACGTCACATGTACAACACTGCATGTAAAACACCACATGTACAACACTACATGTACAACACATGTACAACATTACATGTACAACACATGTACAACACTACATGTACATCACATGTACAACACTACATGTGCAACACTACATGTTCAACGCCACATGTGCAACACCACATGTGCAACACTACATGTTCAACACCACATGTGCAACACCACATGTACAACACATATGCAACACCACATGTACAACACCACACGTACAACACATGTACAACAACACATGTACAACACCACACGTACAACACATGTACAACAACACATGTACAACACCACACGTACAACACATGTTCAACACCACATGTGCAACACCACATGTACAACACATATGCAACACCACATGTACAACACATGTGCAACACCACATATACACCACATGTACAACAACACATGTACAACACCACACGTACAACACATGTACAACACCACATGTACAACACCACACGTACAACACATGTACAACAACACATGTACACCACACGTACAACACATGTACAACACCACACGTACAACACATGTACAACAACACATGTACACCACACGTACAACACATGTACAACACCACACGTACAACACATGTACAACACCACATACCGTATACTTAAGGTATATGGAACGTGAAGTTGTCAGATTTTATTCCTGGATGAGGATGGCAGCTGTAACGCCTTAAGTAAGGAGCACCTTGAAGGAAGCAATTATTAGATACTACGATTTTTATTATTATTATAACTATTGTATTGTTATTATTATTATTATTACAAGTATTATTATTATTATTACAACTATTATTATTATTACTACTATTATATTATTACTATTATTGCAATTATTACAACAATTATTATAATTATTGTTGCGTCTATTATTATTATTGGTGTAACTAGTAATATTATTACATTTATGGGGAGCACTAAATCCATATGGGTCATATAATGGTATGCAGAGAGGAAGTAACTCAGGCTCGATGCAAGGGAAGGTCAGATTTATTATTTTTAACGAGGAATCTCAGCTCCGCAGAAGGTAACCTTCCATCAAGGGTTACTAGACACTACCATGCGCAAGTTTGACCACCAAGAAGATGTGATATATGGGCAGTGTAGGATCAAATGAAACTTGAATTTATACTTTTGGTAATATATTTTAATGAATGAAGCTCTATAACGATTTTGCAGTAGTTAACAGACAGGACCTTTAACCTCTCCTGACTTGTAGAGCTGAGCTGAGTCCAGTTGAATGAGCTGAAGACTGGACTCCAGGTGACTCTACTTTCCAGCGTCGCCCACCCTCAGGTTTGTGGCGACTCCTTCATCACGTCAGGCTGGGTTACAGTCTTGTACATTTACAACTCAGTAGCAGCAGGATGAGGGGGAGGCGTTATCTAAACATTTAATTATCCACAAGGAAAACAATTAAAATTTTGCGAATTCATATATAGTTGGGAAAACTGAGTTATTTGATATTACGATTATTTTAGTAATGTTGAGTTAGACTGCAAAGTTAGTTTTTGGGGAAAAAAATGCATAACTTAAACTCAAAATACCCACCAATAAGAGATATTTACATTACTTTCGTTTCTTATATAGAGAGGGATACCTTCCATTATATTTCATTTTATAATCTGTTATTTTTATGGGGTGCATCTGTGAGACAGTTGAAGGATTCTGTCTAGTCACCAAAAACTTAAATGAAAGAGTCGTTATATGACTAAGACAAGTATTAGGAAAAGAATTCATATTTCTCTAATAAACAAAATACCACCTTCGGATGATCCATGGAAAGGGACCAGTGGAACATGCTGACAGAATGTTTTATAAAGCAAATGCAATGGTCTACAAACAAGCAAGGTAATATAAAATAGCTTATGAGTTATACATTATGACAGAATTTAGTATTCCTGCTGCAAAAGAAACATTATGTCGTTCTTCATCTCAGATGGCTTGGTCCCTGGGTCATAGCGCATGTAGGGTCTTCCCTTCTTGGTGATGAGAAACTTCTCCCAGTTCCAGCGAATGTCATTGTATTTGATAGGAGAGTAATAGAGATAATCCGGGTCAGCAAAAGACTTCCTTGTAGCGGGACAATATTCCTGTTAGAGGGAGATTAGCGTTAGACGTCGATCCACTTGTAAAGGGAAATATTAGGTTCCCCACTGAATACATACACGTGTGTGTGTGTGTGTGTGTGTGTGTGTGTGTGTGTGTGTGTGTGTGTGTGTGTGTGTGTGTGTGTGTGTGTGTGTGTGTGTGTGTGTGTGTGTGTGTGTACTCGCCTAGTTGAGGTTGCAGGGGTCGAGTCCTAGCTCCTGGCCCCGCCTCTTCACTGATCGCTACTAGGTCACTCTCCCTGAACCTTGAGCTTTATCATACCTCTGCTTAAAGCTATGTATGAGTCCTGCCTCCACTACATCGCTTCCCAAACTATTCCACTTCCTGACTACTCTGTGGCTGAAGAAATACTTCCTAACATCCTTGTGATTCATCTGTGTCTTCAACTTCCAACTGTGTCCCCGTGTTGCTGTGTCCCATCTCTGGAACATCCTGTCTTTGTCCACCTTGTCAATTCCTCTCAGTATTTTGTATGTCGTTATCATGTCCCCCCTATCTCTCCTGTCCTCCAGTGTCGTCAGGTTGATTTCCCTTAACCTCTCCTCATAGGACATACCTCTTAACTCTGGGACTAGTCTTGTTGCAAACCTTTGTACTTTCTCTAGTTTCTTTACATGCTTGGCTAGGTGTGGGTTCCAAACTGGTGCCGCATACTCCAATATGGGCCTAACGTACACGGTGTACAGGGTCCTGAACGATTCCTTATTAAGATGTCGGAATGCTGTTCTGAGGTTTGCTAGGCGCCCATATGCTGCAGCAGTTATTTGGTTGATGTGCGCTTCAGGAGATGTGCCTGGTGTTATACTCACCCCAAGATCTTTTTCTTTGAGTGCGGTTTGTAGTCTCTGGCCTCCTAGACTGTACTCCGTCTGCGGTCGTCTTTGCCCTTCCCCAATCTTCATGACTTTGCACTTGGTGGGATTGAACTCCAGGAGCCAATTGCTGGACCAGGTCTGCATCCTCTCCAGATCCCTTTGTAGTTCTGCCTGGTCTTCGATCGAATGAATTCTCATCAACTTCACGTCATCTGCAAACAGGGACACTTCGGAGTCTATTTCTTCCGTCATGTCGTTCACAAATACAATAAACAGCACTGGTCCTAGGACTGACCCCTGTGGGACCCAGCTGGTCACAGGTGCCCACTCTGACACCTCGCCACGTACCATGACTCGCTGCTGTCTTCCTGACAAATATTCCCTGATCCATTGTAGTGCCTTCCCTGTTATCCCTGCTTGGTCCTCCAGTTTTTGCACTAATCTCTTGTGTGGAACTGTGTCAAACGCCTTCTTGCAGTCCAAGAAAATGCAATCCACCCATCCCTCTCTCTCTTGTCTTACTGCTGTCACCATGTCATAGAACTCCAGTAGGTTTGTGACACAGGATTTCCCGTCCCTGAATCCATGTTGGCTGCTGTTGATGAGATCATTCCTTTCTAGGTGTTCCACCACTCTTCTCCTGATAATGTGTGTATGTGTGTGTGTGTGTGTGTGTGTGTGTGTGTGTGTGTGTGTGTGTGTGTGTGTGTGTGTGTGTGTGTGTGTGTGTGTGTGTGTGTGTGTGTGTATGTGTGTGTGTGTGTGTGTGCGTGTGTGTGTGTGTATGTGTACTCACCTATTTGTGGTTGCAGGGGTCGATTCATAGCTCCTGGCCCCGCCTCTTCACTGATTGCTACTAGGTCCTCTTTCTCCCTGATCCATGAGCTTTATCAAACCTCGCCTTAAAACTATGTATGGTTCCTGCGTCCACTACGTCGCTTTCTAGGCTATTCCTCTTCCTGACAACTCTATGACTGAAGAAATACTTCCTAACAATTGTGACCCCTTGTTTTTGTGTCCCCTCTCTGGAATATCCTGTCTTTGTCCACCTTGTCAATTCCTCGCAGTATTTTATGTCGTTATCATGCGTCCCCTGACCCTCCTGTCCTCCAGTGTCGTCAGGCCGATTTCCCTTAACCTTTCATCGTAGGACAATCCCCTTAGCTCTGGAACCAGTCTTGTTGCAAACCTTTGCACTTTCTCTAATTTCTTGACATGCTTGACCAGGTGTGGATTCCAAACTGTTGCTGCATACTCCAATATGGTCCTGACGTATATGGGGTACAGAGTCCTGAATGATTCCATAATGAGCTATCGGAATGCTGTTCTTAGGTTTGCCAGACGCCCGTATGCTGCAGCAGTTATCCGACTGATGCGCACCTAAGGAGATGTGCTCGGTATTATACTCACCCCAAGATCTCCTTGAGTGAGGTTTGCAGTCTTTGACCACCTATACTATACTCTGTCTGCGGTCTTCTTTGCCCTTCCCCGATCTTCATGGTTTTGCATTTGACGGGGTTAAATTCAAGGAGCCAGGTGCTGGACCAGGTTTATAGCCTGTCCAGGTCTCTTTGTAGTCATGCCTGATCCTCAACCGATTTAATTCTCCTCGTAACTTCACATCATCTGCAAACAAGGACACTTCTGAGTCTATTCCTTCCGTTATGTCATTCACATATATCAAAAACAACACAGGTCCTAGGACTGACCCCTGTGGAACCCCGTTCGTCACAGGTGCAGACTCTGACAGCTCGTCACGTACCATGACTCGTTATTACCTCCCTGTCATTCTCTGATCCATTGCAGTGCCTTTCCTGTTATGTGTGCCTGATCCTCTAGCTTTCGCATTAACCTCTTGTGAGGAACTGCGTCGAAGGTCTTCTTGCAGTCCAAGAAAATGCAGTCTATCCACCCCTGTCTCTAGTGTCTTACTTCTGTTACCTTGTCATAAAACTCCAGTAGGTTTGTGACACAGGATTTTCTTTCCCTGAAACCATGCTGGTTGTCGATTATAACTTGTGTCTTTCCAGGTGCTCCAGCACTCTCCTCCTGATGATCTTCTCCATGACTTTGCATACTAAACACGTCAGTGACACAGGTCTGTAGTTTAATGGCTCGTGTCTGTCTCCTTTCTTAAAAACTGGGACTACATTTGCCATCTTCCATACCTCAGGTAGTTGCCCAGTTTCAATGGATGTGTTGAAGATTTTTGTTAGTGGCACACACAGCATCTCTGCTCCCTCTCTAAGGGCCCATGCAGAGATGTTGTCTGGTCCCACTGCCTTTGAGGTATCAAGTTCGGTTGTGTGTATTTTATCCAGCACTTGTTGGTGTACCTCCCTATTCTGAATTCCTGGAGTCCATCCTGTCTCCACTGTGAATACTTCTCTAAATTTCATGTTGAGTTTCACATACCTCATGGTCGTTTCTTGTGAACTCCCCACCTTCCTTCCTCAGCCTGATTACTTGGTCCTTGACTGTTGTTTTCCTCCTGACGTGGCTATACAGCAGCTTAGGGTCCGACTTGACTTTTGATGTTATGTCATTTTTGTATAGTTGCTGAGCCTCCCTTCTTATCTGTGCATATTTGTTTCTGGCTCTTCGGCTTATCTCTATTTTCCTGGGTCCTTTGTCTTCTGTACTTTTTCCAGTCTCTAGTGCACTTAGGTTTTGCCTCCCTACACCTTTGAGTGAACAAAGGACTCGTTCTGATCTTCCCATTATTTCTGTTTCCCTAGGGAACAAACCTCTCTACCTGATTGCATTTTGTTGTCACACAGTCCATCATTTCTTTTACTGGTTTTTCTGCCAATTCTCTCTCCCACTGAACATATTGCAGGAAGTTCCTGATGCCTGTGTAGTCCTCCCTTTTGTAGTTCGATTTTTCCCGTCCTATTCCTGCAACCCTCTCCACTTGTAGCTAAACTATGTAATCAAAGCACAGACCCACATGATCACTAGCTCCAAAGGGCCTTTCGTATGTGATATCCTCGATGTCCGAATTACTCAAGGTGAATACTAGGTCCAGTCTTGCTGGGTCATCCTCACCTCTCTCTTTGGTAGTGTCTCTAACATGTTAATGCATGAGGTTTTCCAGTACCACATCCATCATCTTGGCTCTCCATGTTTTGGGACCCTCACGGGGCTCCAGGTTTTCCCAGTCAATCTCCTTGTGATTGAAATCACCCATAACTAGTGACTTTGCTCTCCCCATGTGAACTCTCCTGACGACCTCGGCTAGTGTGTCTACTATTGCTCTGTTGCTCTCATCTTAATCTTCTCTTGGCCTTCTGCAGACTGGATTGTTCCTACTATGTAGTCCCTTTTGCCCATTCCATCCATTCCTTCCATTTTTAATGAACAATGCAACTTCTCCTCCCCCTCTACTCCCTCTATCTTTCCTCAGGATTTGATAACCGGGTGGAAAGATTGCATCTGTTATCATTCTTATGAGTTTTGTTTCTGTGAGTGCTATTACATCTGGGGATGTCTCCTTGATACTTTCATGCCACTCCTCACATTTATTTGTTATTCCATCTGCATTTGTATACCAAAACTTCAACTCCTTTTCCAAAACTGTGGTCTGGAGGGTACATTGTAGGTGGCGAAGCAGGAAACCTGATAAGGAACTATGGGTGCTTGTTGTGGAAGTGGAGTTTGTAATGAGGTGGGTGGGGGCATTGGGCATGGCATGTGTGTTTTGGATTAGATTGTTTGGTTGCATTGGGGTTGTCCTGGTTGGGGGGTTTCTGTAGGTAGTTGTGAGAGAGGTTACATTTGATCTTCCCCCTTTTCGTCTGGGTTCTCCTGTCCATCTCCATCTTCATTTCTCTTCCCTCCTTTCGTATTGGAACCTTCTCTATCAGCTCGAGATACACCCTCTGGTATGCCGAGATGTCCCTCAGACTTGCTTTTTCCTGCAGGATACTGTTTCGAGCTGTTTCTGCCTTGAAAATCACTTTGACCGGCCGGTGTCTTTCTTTTGCATACCCCTCCTATTCTCAGAAAATTGGCCAGCTGGGTCATCTATTGCTTTCATGATGCTTTTAATAGCTTTTTCCTCCCCTTCTTCAACTTCCTGGAACCCATGAACAAAGACTGATCTCTCCCTTTCATTCTCCAACTGCATACCATTATGTATCCCCTGATTCGATTTAGTTGCCTCGATTGTAGATTTCCTTTCTTCAATCTTTTCACTATTTGTTGTCCCTGGGCCCAGTGGTCTGTCATTTTCCCATCTCAGCTTTCCCTATGCATTGCTGTGGTCTATTAGGGCCTCTACATATAGCTTAGCTCTTTCATTTTCTACAGTCCCCTCGATTGTTCCTGATGTGATCCTTTTTTCTTGGGCTCCACAATGGTTTAATAGGGCCTCTGCATATAGTTTCACTCCTTCGTTCCCTACAGTCCCCTTGTTTGTGACTGAGGTAGCAGTTTCTGATTTGCTCACACTGCTCTTTAGTTCTTTAGGCTGTTTCATATTTTTCAGTTTTCTTATCTCTGACTCTTAGCATCTGCTGCTGTGACTTGCATCTCCCACTTCCTGTTCTCAGCAGCTATCCTCTATTCCATTTTCATGCTAAGCTCTTCTAGCTTCCTTCCCCACTCATGTTCCCTTTTCATGAGCTCTGCTACCTGATCTTCCTTTCCAGACTCATCTTCCAGTCCCCTGTTTTTCATGCTGCTCTCTGGCAACCCATTTATTTTATTGCCTCAGAATTAAAAACTTTGGAATTCTGTGTGGTTGTTTGTGATGTGTTTGTGTGTGTGGGGAAAGTGGAGGGAGGGAGAGGAGGAAGCTGGAGACAGTGGCGAAATGGGAGAGAGGTGTGGAGGGGGAAAGAGGGGGAAATATGCGGGAGAGAGAGGAGGAGGGAGAATCAAAGGGGGAGAGAGAATGGCAGAGGGAGAGGGGGGAAAGAGGGAGAAGAGGGGGGGGGAAGTAGGAGGAGGAGGTTGAGAGAGAGCACGGGGATCAGAGGAGGGAGTGGGAGAGGTAGAGAGGTGGGGGAGGGTGCAGGGGGGAGAGAATGTGTGTGGGTCTGTATATGTGGGAATGTGTGGGTGTGAACGTGTGTGTGGGGGGTGGGTTATTAAGTGTGTGAGTAGTTGGTGGGATTGTGTGTTATGGTGTATGAGTGTGTTTGTGGAGTCTGCGTGTGACACGTAATCTACAAGCTCTACCTGACCTGACTCACACCCACCTCACCTGACCTACACCCACCTACTAGCTTATGTCTTCTATGCTTCACCTGTCTGCTCACCCTATTCTACTATGAATTACCAATTGCTATTCGTTATTGAGTACCTGATATCCTATTCTTTATTGTACTAGAAGAGTTGGACCGGTCACAAACAGCTTGCCGGTAAATTGGAATTCAACACCCGACTCCCCGAAAACCACGTATAGTTGAGATACTTACGATGCAGCCTGTAGCAGCCTGTAGATTGTCCAACTCGATGTCCTGGCTTATATCCGCTTCCATTTCTTGTTGATATATAATATAATCTATTCACTGTATTTATTTCACTTTATTATCCTTCTTGGGCAACATGTGGCAACATTGCCTGGAGCACACTAGGCCTGCCCACGCTGACTTACACCACTAAATATCATTTTCTAGTTCACTTATAAAATTGTGGCTCTCCCCACACTTATGTGGCTCAGGGCAACTTTTAAATCTCTTCAAGGATTGTTCACTACCCTAACACACTTAATTACCCTTGCAGTACTCTTGGGTAGCCCTCAAAAACACTTATATTCACGGAACACTAAAGTTGTGACTTGCGCACGCAGTGTCCCAACTCTGTACTCACCTAGTTGTGGTTGCGGGGGGTCGTCACAGCTCCTGGCCCCCGCCTCTTCAACTGGCAGCTGCCTGGTCAATCTTCCCGCTCCGTGAGCTTTATCATACCCCTTCTAAAAGCTATGTATGGATCCTGCCTCCACTACATCACTACCCAGGCTATTCCACTTCCTGACAACTCTGTGACTGAAGAAATACTTCCTAACATCCCTGTGGTTCATCTGAATCTTCAGCTTCCAACTGTGACCCCTTGTTGCTGTGTCCCATCTCTGGAACATGATGTCTCTGTCCACCTTGTCTATACCTCCGGTATTTTATATGTCGTTATCATATCCCCCATAACTCTCCTGTCTTCCAGTGTCGTCAGGTCGATTATCCTTAACCTCTCCTAGTAGAACATACCCCTTGGCTCTGGGACTAGTCTTGTTGCAAACCTTTGCACTTTCTCTAGTTTCCAAACTGGTGCTGCATATTCCAATATGGGCCTAACATACACAGTGTACAGGGTCCTGAATGACTCCTTATTTAGATGTCGGAATGCTGTTCTTAGGTTTGCCAGGTGCCTGTATTCTGCAGCAGTTATTTGGTTGACGTGCGTCTCAGGAGATGTTCCCGGTGTTATACTCACACCAAGATCGTTATCCTTGAATGAGGTTTGTAGGCTCTGGCCTCCTAGACTATACTCTGTCTGTGGTTTTCTTTGCCCTTCCCCAAATCTTCATGACTTTGCACTTGGTGGGGTTGAACTCCAGAAGCCAGTTTCTGGACCAGGCCTGCAGTCTGTCCAGATCCCTCTGTAGTTCTGCCTGGTCTTCGTCCGATTGAATTCTTATCGACTTCACATCATTTGCAAACAGGGACACTTAGATTCTATTCCTTCCATCATGTCGTTCACAAATACCAGAAACAGCACTGGTCCTAGGATTGATCCCTGTGGCACCCCGCTCGTTACCAGCGCCCACTCTGTCACCTCGCCACGTACCATGACTCGCTGTTGCCTTCCTGACAGGTATTCCCTGATCCACTGTAGTACCTTCCTTGTTTTCCCTGCCTGGTCCTCCAGCTTCCACACTAATCTCTTGTGTGGAACTGTGTCAAATGCCTTCTTACAGTCCAAGAAAATGCAGTCTACCCATCTCTCTCTCTCGTCTTACTGCCATCACCCGGTCATAGAACTCCAGTAGGTTTGTGACACAGGATTTCCCATCCCTGAAACTGTGCTGGCTGTCGTTGATAAGCTCATTCCTTTCTAGATACTCCACAACTCTTCTGATAATTTTTTCCATGACCTTGCATACTATACACGTCGGTGACTACATTTGCTGTCTTCCATACTTCCGGTAGTCGTCCTGTTAAAGATAGTTGTTAGTGGTACACAAAGTGCCTCTGCTCCCTCTCTCAGGACCCATGGAAAGATGTTATCCGGCCCTATCACCTTTGAGGTGTCTAGCTCACTTAACAGCCTCTTCACTTCTTCCTTGGTTGTATGTATTATGTCCAACACTTGATGGTGTACCCCACCCCTCTGCCTTTCTGGAGGCCCTTCTGTCTCCTCTGTGAACACTTCATTGAATCTCCTGTTGAGCTCCTCACATACTTCGCGGTCGTTTTTTGTGACCTCTCCTCCTTCCTTCCTCAGCCTGATTACCTGGTCCTTGACTGTTGTATTGCTCCTGATGTGGCTGTACAACAGTTTTCGGTCAGATTTGGCTTTTGCTGCGATGTCATTCTCATACTACCTTTGGGCCTCCTATCTTACCTGTGCATATTCATTTCTGGCTCTATGACTGGTCTCCTTATTCTCCTGGGTCTTTTGCCTTCTATACTTCTTCCATTCCCTCGCACACTTGGTTTTGGCCTCCCTGCACCTTTGGGTGAACCACGGGCTTATCCTGGCTTTGTCATTATTCCTGTTACTCTTGGGTACAAACCTCTCCTCAGCTTCCTTGCATGTTGTTGTCACATATCCCATCATCTCATCTACTGACTTCCCTGCCAGTTCTCTGTCCAACTGAACCCCATTGAGGAAGTTCTTTATGCTTGCATAGTCCCCTTTCTTGTATTTTGGCTTCATTCGTCCAGCCCTTCCTGGTTCACCCTCCACTTGTAGCTCTACTGTGTATTCGAAGTTTAAAACCACATGATCGCTGGCCCTCAGGGGTTTTCATATGTGATGTTCTCAATATCTGCACTACTCAAGGTGAATATTAGGTCCAGTCTCGCTGTTTCATCCTCTCCTCTCTCTCTCTGGTAGTGTCCCTTACATGTTAGTACATGAGGTTTTCCAGTACCACCGCCATCATCTTAGCCCTCCACGTTTCTTGGCCCCAATGTGGATCCAAGTTCTCCCAGTCGATTTCCTCGTGGTTGAAGTTACCCATGATCAGCAGATTTGCCCTGCTCGCATGAGCCCTTCTGGCCATTTCAGCTAGTCTGTCAACCATCGCTCTATTATTCTCATCATACTCTTGCTTTGGCCTCCTGCTGTTCTGGTAATTACCACCTTGGGACGTCCAGACTGAAGCGTTAGTACTATGTAATCTCATGCTTCTCCTCTGTCTCATCTCTCCAGTGCCACTCCTCCATCCCCTCTGTTTCCTCTGTCTTTCCTCAGGATCTGATATCCCGTTGGAAAGATGGCATCTGTTATCATCCCTGTGAGCTTGGTTTCTGTGAGGGCTGTGTGTGTGTGCACACGATTATCTGCTTAAATTTCCTACTCATTTCTGCAGCATAGCAAGTTCCTGATGATGTGCTGATTGCAACACGAAAGGCTTGGAGCTATCATTCAACTCTCCATGTGCTTTGGATATAGAGGGTGGTAGGAGAAGAAAATATTCAAACAGCTCCGGGGAGAATTTTGAGTTTTCTCTGAAGTAAGTTTATTCTCTTCCCTGAGGATGAGGGTCCGAAGTTCAGTTCTAGAGGTGGTACCTCCCTACAGGTGGTACCTCCCTACAGGGAGGTACCACCGTCCTGCCAAGTGAATGTAAAACGAAAGCCTGTAATTGTTTTACATGATGGTAGGACTGCTGGTGTCTTTTGTCTGTCTCATAAATATGCAAAATTACAAGTACGTCTTGCTACTTCTACTTACACTTAGGTCACACTACACATACATGTACAAGCATATGTATACACACCCCTCTGAGTTTTCTTCAATTTTCTTTCTAGTTCTTGTTCTTGTTTATTTCCTCTTATCTCCATGGGGAAGTGGAACAGTATTCTTTCTCTGTAAGTCATGCTTGTTGTAAGAGGCGACTAAAATGCCGGGAGCAAGGGGCTAGTAACCCCTTCTCTTGTATATATTACAAATTTAAAAGGAGAAACTTTCGTTTTTCCTCTTGGGCCACCCCGCCTCGGTGGGATACGGCTGGTACGCTGAAAGATTATATATATATATATATATATATATATATATATATATATATATATATATATATATATATATATATATATATATATATATATATATATATATATATATATATATATATATATATATATATATATATATATATAACAACACTGTGACTAGCCAAGGACTCGAATCCATGTTGTTTTGGCCCCTCCTCATGGTGAGCGAAAAACCACATGACGCTCTAACCCACAGGATCACCAAATCCTACAAGAATCAAGCATCCAGCAGAGCTAGATGTTAACTTGACCCGAGGACCTTCGGTGGTGTGGACGCCTCTGAGCTAATTTCATTCTACTCCACGTTTGGTGTACTAACGTCAACAAGCAGTATTTTATATTATTGTATCCACTAACACATCTAGTTTACATGTTCTCTTTGTTTTTCCTAATGGAATGTGCCTTGACCAGACCTCAAGAGCCACAGAGATAATTTTTACTAGGCAAAGGTTCGGATCCGTGTTGCTTAGGATATCTTCCCAGCTAGTTTCATTTAGGACATGGCTGACTTGTTCCCATTGTATGTTTTTGTCAATGAAGTTGAATTATGTAAAGACACCCTCATGACTGATCACATTTTGCTGGTCAGGAGAGTTGTGCATATGTCTGTACCTCTATTATGTTGTGATCTGAGTGTATTGTCTCTGATATGGTTATATTACATATAAGATCGTCGTTGTTAATGAAGATGAGGTCCAGCGTATTTTTAGTCATGTAGGCTCTAATATTTGCTGGTTTAAAGAGAATTTGGTGCAGAGATTTAATTGCTCGTGTGTGTGAATTTTCATCTGAGCTGCCTTCTGGGTTGATCTCTGCTAAAAATATTATTTGCTACACTCCTCCATTTTAGGTGTCTCAAGTTGAAATCTCCCAGTAACAAGATGTTTGGGGCAGGAGTTGGGAGACTTTCCAGACAATGGCCAATTTTCCAAATCTGTTCCTGGAATTGCTGGGAAGTTGCATCCAGAGCCTCGCATACAACCACAATGACAAGGTGTCCGTCTTCAATCTTTACTGCCAAAACTTTAACTACATCATTCAAAGTGTTTAGTAGTTCTGAGCTAAGGAGCGACTCAGTGACGTACAAGCCAAATCCCCCTTGTTGCCTGTTTCGTCTGTTCCATCTTAATTAGTTATAACCTGGGATGCATATTTCGTTGTCAAAATGATCCTTTATGTGGGTCTCTATGAAAGCTACAAACATTCCATTTGACTCCATGAGCAGTCCTTTGATGTAAGGAATTTTGTTTGTTGACAGCTTTAGACCCTGTATGTTTGCAAAGATAAATGTCGTTATACTGATGGAATTTAGGGGGGTTTTATTTGCTGGCTTTAGTATCTGTTGTTCTGGAGTGGAGGCCAATGACTGTGCCTCCACTCCCGAAGTGTTTTCAGTTGGTGTAAGAATTCCGTCATTTCTTGCCAATCTTTTTCTTGCCATTATGGGGTAGATTTAAGAATGCTGTGTTTTGTTTTCCGCAGAAGTTTGTGGATATAGGTGGGTGGGTGCAGGAGGGAAAAAGAGTGAATGGTGGAATAATGAGGTAAAGAGAGTAATAAGAGATAAAAAAAAGTTAGCATATGAGACGTTTTTACGAAGTAGAAGTGATAGAAGAAGGGAGGAATGTATGGAGAGAAAAGAGAAGTTAAGAGAGTAGTGAAGGAATGTAAAAGGAGAGTAGATGTGAGAGTGGGTGAGATGCTGTCAGTAAATTCTGCTGAAAATAAGAACAAGTTTTGGAGTGAAATAAATAAGCTGAGAAAGCCTAGGAAATGAATGGATGTAACAGTTAAAAATAGAAAAGGAGAGTTAGATGGGGAGTTGGAGGTATCGGGGATATAGAAGGAATATTTTGAGGAACTGCTAAATGTTGATGAAGATAAAAAAAGCTGTGATTTTGTGCATTTGCCAGAGAGGTATAACATCATTTAGAAGTGAGGAAGAGCCAGATGTGAGTGTGGGGGAGGTACATGAAGCTCTGGGTAGAATGAAAAGGGGTTAAGTAGCAGGGATTGATGGGATAAAGACAGAAATGCTAAAAGCAAGTAGAGATGTAGCTTTGTAATGGTTGGTGCTATTATTTAATAAATGTATGGAAGAGGGTAAGGTACTTAAGGATTGACAGAGAGCATGCATAGTTATTATTAAAGGAATTAATGATAAGATGGAAAGCAGGATAGTAGATGAACAAGGAGGATTTAGGAAGGGTAGAGTGTGTGTAGACCAAGTGTTTACAGTGAAGTATATAAGTGAACACTATTTAGATAAGGGTAAAGAGGGTCTCGTTGCCTTTATGAATTTGGAAAAGGCATGTGATAGGGTGGATAGGAGAGCAATGTGGCAGAGGTTGCAAGTGTGTGGAATAGGTGGTAGGTTACTGAAGGCAATTAAGAGTTTTTACGAGGATAGTGAGACTCAGATTAGAGTATGTAGGAGAAAGGGAGATCATTTCCCAGTAAAAGTAGGCCTTAGACAGTGATGCGTGAGGTCACTATGACTGTTCAGTATATTTATAGATGGGGTTGTAAGAGAAGTAAATGCTCAGGTGTTGGCAAGAGGTGTGGGATTAAAAGATAAAGAATCTAACACAAAGTGGGAGTTGTCACAGTTGCTTTTTGCTGATGAGACTGTGCTTTTGGGAGATTCTGAAAAGAAATTGCAATGGTTAGTGGACGAGTTTGGGAGGGTATGTAATAGCAGGAAATTAAAAGTGAACATAGGAAAGAGTAACGTGATGAGGATAGGAAAAAAAATTTTGGTAACGAAAGATTGGATATCAGACTGGAGGGAAGGACTATGGAAGAAGTGAATGTATTCAGATATTTGGGAGTGGACTTGTCAGAAGATGGGTCTATGAAAGACAAGGTGAATCACAGAATTGATGAGGGGGAAAGGTGAGGGGTGCAACGAGGAGTCTGTGGAGACAAAGAACATTATCTTAGGAAGCAAAGAGGGGAATGAATGAGAGTATAGTTATACCAACGCTCTTATATGGGTGTGAAATATGGGTGGTGAATGTTGCAAGATGGAGAGGGCTAGAGGCAGTGGAGATGTCATATCTAAGAACATTACATACATTCCTCGCTTTACGGCGTTTTGCTTTACAGCATTTCGCTGATACAGAAGTTTTCAATTATTCCCATTTTTCATTTATTCAGACTTCCTACAATTAATATATTCACCAGTCACTATAAGCTAAGGACGAAAATAATTTAAGGTAAGTAATGTGTGTACTGTATATGTATTTTTTATATGAACTTGAAAGTAAAAAAAAAAAACTGATTCACTATACTGAGATTTTTGCTTTACAGCAGTTTTCTGGAACCTAACCTGCTGTATCAGTGGGGCCCTCCCATATAATGCAGGGAATCTGCAGCTTGGAGATGAGAAGGAGGTGCGGGGTTACTAAAAATATTATCTAGAGGGCTGAGGAGGGGTTGTTGAGGTGGGTTGAATATTTAAAAAGGATGGAACGAAATAGAATGACTTGGAGGGCATATGAATTGTTGGATTCTGTGCAATAACTGATAATTGCATCTTCTGGTCAGCCTTAAACGTTTAGTACTGATGTGTTTTCTTCAAAGGAAACACTCTCTTGATGTTAGATTATATAAGTTATCATGTACAAATTTTATCATTCAAATTAGTTTCTGTGAAATAATTGGAAGTCACATTGTTTGATTTTATATGGTTATCCTAAGTTAAATCACCTTAAAGTTCTTTTATGTGCCTATAACATGCGTGTGACGTCAAGAAAATTGGCAAAAAACTTGTTATGTGCACTAAACATACTTTTTTACTGTATTTACATTCTTAAAAGTGCGTCAGTCTTCCTTAGAGAAAAGTTTGGACTGATTTTATTCTGTATATGTCCCAGTTTGCATTTTTTGGAAGAAATTAAAAAAAGTGAAATAGTGCTTTCCATGTGATAATTTTTGAGTGTTGCCTCTGTTTAACGTCAACCTTCCATACTGATAACCAGATGATGAGACTTGTGAGCGCCTTCAAGCTTGATGTGCTTGTGTTGTGTATTTTAGGATACTGGTCTCTTTAGTCGCTTTGGAGGGTTTTAATTAAATTTGGGTTGTATATGTCCTCATTTACTATTTTTATTGAAGAAATCTGAATATTAGTTTCTGTATGATGACTTATGAATGCCTCTTCTGATTCCCTGTAAAACTTCAGTACTAATTTTTACCTGCATTATCAACTTAGGCCTCACTCTGTACTGAGGCTCAGGGGACTGGAGTTATGGAATATGGGGATACTTTCCTCGGGTCGCGCAGTGATCATACAATATCTAGTTTTAATATAGCCTACCAATGAAAACAGATGTCCCCGTGGCTTAGCTGGGAGTACACTCAGCTCACATACTGAATGTCCGTGGTTCGATCCCCGGCATAGCTGAAAACGTTGGGCATGAGTCCCTAGACCTGTTGTCCCTGTTCACCTAGCAGTAAGTAGGTACCTGGGTGTTAGTCGACTGTTGTGGGTGGCATCCTGGGGGTGTGGTTGTATACTTTAGACAGGACTGGGCTTTCAAATAAGCTCTTTGTCTATAAAATTAATTTACTTAAAAAAAAAAATAGACTGCATCATTAATAATATTTCGAAGCCAGTCGGAAGAAGCATATTTAGTTATTGAATAAAAATTAATATTAATATGTATTGAATAAAACTGGACAATTTTGACTTACGGCGAGTGTTGTGTTGAAGAACTCACAACAGTTGTGAGAATTTGAAGCTGGCGAGGAGTTATTCTCCAGCTGTGACACTGATTCCAACCATGCCATTTTTTTAAACATTTTAATATATCAACAAATCTGCCTGCACACAAAGAAAATTTAATGGGTGTTATCCTGGCTCTAAAATACATCAACCATCAAATAATAAGGTGGTTCAAAAGAAGTTAATTTCAACTGATTCAAATTGATATCATTGTTTTACATCTAAGATGGACACATGTGGAACTACATTCCTGAATTTAGTTCTTGTTGTCGAATAATATTAAGAGTTTTTTTTCTTTTACTGAAGGTTTGAAACTCCGGCACTGAGGGTTTTACCAGGTATCCCAGTTATTCCAGGAAGTTAGCGTTGGGTGACACAACTTTGGTAATAGGGATCGCGAACATGTCAGTTATTCCAAGAATCTGGTCCTTTTTACTGTTAATGAAAGAAAAACAAGGAAAAGATAAAGAAAACTCAGGTGACCTCTTTATGATCCTTGTTTGGGGATACCTAAGTAATAATAATAATAATAATAATAATAATAATAATAATAATAATAATAATAATAATAATAATAATAATAATAATAATAATAATAATAAAAGTAACAACAACTTAATGCACAGTATTTCGATCGATTTGTTATCTGAGAAAAATATTTCCGTAGTACATAACGTCAACCATCTGTACCTCAACACAGGTGGTAACAACAGTGCAACATGCTGCTTAACTTTCTGAAGTTAAATATTAACACTGAAGATGTGAAGTGACTCAGAAGATGAGAAGTGACTCAGAAGATGTGAAGTGACTCAGAAGATGTGAAGTGACTCAGAAGATGTGAAGTGACTCAGAAGATGTGAAGTGACTCAGAAGATGTGAAGTGACTCAGAAGATATGAAGTGACTCAGAAGATGTGAAGTGACTCAGAAGATGTGAAGTGACTCAGAAGATGAGAAGTGACTCAGAAGATATGAAGTGACTCAGAAGATGTGAAGTGACTCAGAAGATGTGAAGTGACTCAGAAGATGAGAAGTGACTCAGAAGATGTGAAGTGACTCAGAAGATGAGAAGTGACTCAGAAGATATGAAGTGACTCAGAAGATGTGAAGTGACTCAGAAGATGTGAAGTGACTCAGAAGATGAGAAGTGACTCAGAAGATGTGAAGTGACTCAGAAGATATGAAGTGACTCAGAAGATGTGAAGTGACTCAGAAGATGTGAAGTGACTCAGAAGATGAGAAGTGACTCAGAAGATGTGAAGTGACTCAGAAGATGTGAAGTGACTCAGAAGATGTGAATTGACTCAGAAGATGTGAAGTGACTCAGAAGATGTGAAGTGACTCAGAAGATGTGAAGTGACTCAGAAGATGTGAAGTGACTCAGAAGATGTGAAGTGACTCAGAAGATGTGAAGTGACTCAGAAGATGTGAAGTGACTCAGAAGATATGAAGTGACTCAGAAGATGTGAAGTGACTCAGAAGATGTGAAGTGACTCAGAAGATGTGAAGTGACTCAGAAGATATGAAGTGACTCAGAAGATGTGAAGTGACTCAGAAGATGTGAAGTGACTCAGAAGATGTGAATTGACTCAGAAGATGTGAATTGACTCAGAAGATGTGAAGTGACTCAGAAGATGTGAAGTGACTCAGAAGATGTGAAGTGACTCAGAAGATGTGAAGTGACTCAGAAGATGTGAAGTGACTCAGAAGATGTGAAGTGACTCAGAAGATGTGAAGTGACTCAGAAGATGTGAAGTGACTCAGAAGATGTGAAGTGACTCAGAAGATGTGAAGTGACTCAGAAGATCTTCACAAGTCATCACACTCAAACTTAATATCACAATTTCTTCAATAAAAAATGTCAACTTGGGACACACAACTCAAACTATACGCTAACAAACACCAACTCTGAAGCAGAATATTAAATTTGAAGCTGGTCAGAAGTTCCATTGTTAACTTATCAAAGTTAAGAGACAGAAGCCAGTCAGATGACGCACTCGGTAATTATACCATAAAAAACAGTATCAAAATTTGGGTTTAGGCTCTAATACACAACATAACATTTTTTCTTTACAGATGTTGTGGTCACTTAAAAGTATATTATGTAAATTTAACACATGATAACCCAGTAATGTTAAACTCTGACTTATTTCTGATCAGAAGAAACATTCTCAAGTTATTTCACAGTAAACAATTTACTTAATAAACTTGGCTCAATAAAATTTGCATAACGTAAAATGCAGGCAAAGCTTCCTTCGAGGAAAATACATCAACACTAAAAGTTTGAAGCCGACCAGAAGATGCATTCTCTAGTTATTGTACAGAATTCAACAAAATTTGCATCCACAGCCTATACCTGAAATAAGAGTAAATCTACTTTTAAAATGAATCAGCCGTTAGATATTGATACCGTTCAGAAATTTTTTAATCAGGGAAAAGAGCTAAACTCGTAGGGGTCATAAAACGCCTGTGGAATGGGAAGCATGCAGATTCAATTCAAGGAAGGGGAGGATAAGTCTAGTTCCTTGGATCAAGAGCCCTTCACCAGCATGACGGCACCCCATCCTTGATGAAGTATTATCCAGTTATTTAACACAACACATTACTGTATCATTTCGAGATTTAAAGTGTCAAACTGGCACTAGTACTGGCACTGGCACTTACACTGGCACCAGCACTGGCACTTACACTGGCACCAGCACTGGCACTTACACTGGCACCAGCACTGGCACTTATACTGGCACCAGCACTGGCACTTACACTGGCACCAGCACTGGCACTTACACTGGCACCAGCACTGGCGCTTACACTGGCACCAGCACTGGCACTTACACTGGCACCAGCACTGGCACTTACACTGGCACCAACACTGGCACTGACACTGGCACCAGCACTGGCACTTATACTGGCACCAGCACTGGCGCTTACACTGGCACCAGCACTGGCACTTACACTGGCACAGCACTGGCACTTACACTGGCACCAGCACTGGCACTTACACTGGCACCAGCACTGGCACTTACACTGGCACCAGCACTGGCACTTACACTGGCACCAGCACTGGCACTTACACTGGCACCAGCACTGGCACTGACACTGGCACCAGCACTGGCACTGACACTGGCACCAGCACTGGCACTGACACTGGCACCAGCACTGGCACTTACACTGGCACCAGCACTGGCACTGACACTGGCACCAGCACTGGCACTGACACTGGCCCCAGCACTGGCACTTACACTGGCACCAGCACTGGCACTTACACTGGCACCAGCACTGGCACTTACACTGGCACCAGCACTGGCACTTACACTGGCACCAGCACTGGCACTTACACTGGCACCAGCACTGGCACTTACACTAGCACCAGCACTGGCACTTACACTGGCACCAGCACTGGCACTGACACTGGCACCAAGTGTTTCATTAGTCTACCACAAATGTTCAACATGCTAGTGACTTTCTTTCATGCTTAATATTTTATTACAAGTTAATTATATATTGTAATAGTACAGAAAGTACTAAAGTTTGTTTTAACAACATCAATCTTCTCTTAATTACGTAGGATACAACAGTGTTGAAATTTTTAAGTCAATCAGAAGAAACTATCTAAAATAATGACATAGAAACGAATTTCGGAAATAATCTATATAAAACTGAGCTTAATGCTCATACAGTTACGATATGTTCCTCCAATCTTCCCTTCACGAGGATTGGAAATTTGAAACCGATCGGATAAGAAGTTCTTAAAGTATAAAGGAAAACCTCTGAGGAAGTTAGTGGAAATTAAGAATATTGTTGTTTCTCCTGTCTCGACGTGTCCCGAGTATTTTAAAGTTTCACTAAACTCAAGAAAAACAAAAATGCCATGAAACTTGAGCTTTCAGTATTTCTCAGTTTTCTTTTTGCAGTTGTATTTTGCTTAAAGTTGTCTGCCATCTGTGTTATTAAGAAAGTCCAGTGTGATTAAAAAAAAAAAGGAATATTAGCAAGAACAGAGACCAAACTGAATGAAAAAAATACTTCTAGTTAACATACATTACTTGAAATTAAGACATATGTGCAACATCTGAGTATCTTTATTAAAGACGTTTCGCCATCCAGTGGCTTTATCAATACAAATTCCAGGACATAATATGAAGACAGTATAAGTATATACAGAATATAAGGTAATCAGTCCCTCAGCCTTGGAGTTGGTGTGAAGAACACGACTACGGTGTTCTTCACACCAACTTCAAGGCTGAGGGACTGATTACCTCATCTTCTGTATATAGTTCTGTCTTCATTGTATACCATTCTTGTACAACATACATTAGTGCTTAATATTGAAAGCGAGAGACCAAAAACATCATATGAAGTCTGAAGCCGCTCTGAAGCTGCATTATCAAGTTATCAGCGTTGAAATGTTAAAGCCAATCAGATAAGACACTCAGAAATTATCGTATAAAAAACAGTATTTCAATTTTCCCAAATCTACCATAAAAAAGCAGATTAGCCTATGCACAGATCAAAATCAATCTAAACTTTTCTGTAAGAAAGATTACTCAGCGTTTAAGGAATAAGTAGGTAAGAAAGTAATTTAGTATGTAAGTACGTAAGTGCGTTGGTAAGTACGTACGTCACTAAGTAAATAAGTTAGTAGTTTTTATTTAAGCTTTGGGACCAAAATTCTTAATAAGATAATATGGTCTGTGAGAACACAGACTTTATAAGCACATAAAAATTATATATATTTAACCTTTGAGAATAACCCAATATAATCAATCAATTGAGACATTCTCCAGTTATTTCACGGAATTAATTATAACAAAACTGACACATCAAAACTTACCCTAAAATCAAGAAGCTTCCCTTGAGGAAAACACTTCAGCACTAATCAAATGATGTATTCTGCAGTTCATTCACAAAACTAAAAAGGATTGCTCTTACTCAATCTTAATTTCAAAAATGCTTCATTCATTTGAAAAGCCACATCAATCACTCCAGACTGATGCCATTCATTTTTTAATTTAATCAACGGAAGCGTTAAACCCGATGAGCAGCTAGAAATGTGACGCATTTAGATTCATTCCAAGAAGAGAGTAAGTCCAGCTCACTGGATCACAAGTCCCTGACCAACATGGAGGAACCATTCTTTAGGTAACTTAATCTAGTTATTGCATAACAGTTCCTTACTATTTCGAGAATAAATGTTGCAAATTGGAACCTACACACTACCAACACTACCAACACTACCAACACTACCAACACTACCAACACGACCAACACTACCATCACTACCAACACTACCAACACTACCAACACTACCAACCTTTTAAGTAACATACAACTGTTGAAAATTTGAAGTCTATTATTAAAGTGATTTTTCTAAAGTTATCGCATGGAATCCAGTTTTGAAGTTTTTTATATAAAACTGAGCAGAGAGAACCTGCACATGTCACCTGTAAACATATCTTTACTATTAAAGTTTACCAGGGAGAGAAATTGTAGGCGATCAGAGACAAGACTAGAATGTTTAAAGTGATGCAGCACTAAAGACCAAGAAGAAAAAAACAAGAGTTTTCAATATTTTTCATTTTTTAAATTATATTCTACTTAAAATTGTCTGCATTCATTAATTCTTTTAAGAAAACCCAATTTGATATTTTTTCTAATGAAATGGCAGACACACAACTTCAGTTAAAAATAATTTAAAATAAGAATCAGCAACACCTCGGTGCTGGAAACCCACCAGAAGTAGCAATCATTACTTATAACATGGAAATAAATTTATTTGTTAGTATTGAAATTGAAAATTTACATGGTTGAAAGAGGAATTCCAAGCTTACGTTTAATGAAACCATCGACACACAAAGTATGAAGTCTATCAGAAAAAGACACACTGCATTAATTGCTCTGAATCCAACGATTCCAAGTTTTTAAGTGTCATCCTCATGGAATGAATTTGTTAACATTTTAAAGCTAATAACAAGAGTCATTATTTAATGAATGGAAATCTCTATCAATATTTCTGTAATAAAAAGGGCAAATTGGGAATTATGCAGAACGATAATAACATGAACTTTCAACAAAACACAGCAGAGGTGATCAGAGGAAGCATTCTCCAGTTATCACAGATTCCTAGTTTATAAACTAATTTGGTATATTGATAAATTTGTCAACATATCGACTAAATGGGTACCATCTTCTACATGTATCAGCCATTAAATACTAAAGCCGTCCAGAAGAGGAAGATGAAGACTTAATGATTTAATGGAAATAAAATTTCCAGACTATTTTATGGGTAAAACTGGCATTTGCTTACATACATCGGTGAATTAGAAAGCACCTTTTATGAAGCTAAGTAGTAGTGTTTGGTGGGTTATCAGAGCCATTCCAGGATGCAGGGAATAAGTTCAACAACGTTGTTCATAGGGAACATGGCAATTGTTCCAAGAATCTTGCCCTGGTTACCATATACCAACGTTGAAGCTGATAGACTCATAACTTCTCTTGGAATGAGTGAAATAAAATTTTGGTAATTAATGGTTGTCTGTCCATCTAATATCTACGTTCCACTTTCATACGGGAATTGCAGCCTATTTCTAAGTAAGGTTAAGTTAGGTTAGGTTAGGTCGGGTTGAGTTAAGTTAGAATACCTGGAGTTTACCTGGAGAGAGTTCCGGGGGTCAACGCCCCCGCGGCCCGGTCTGAGACCAGGCCTCCTGGTGGATCAGAGCCTGATCAACCAGGCTGTTGCTGCTGGCTGCACGCAAACCAACATACGAGCCACAGCCCGGCTGATCTGGAACTGACTTTAGATGCTTGTCCAGTGCCAGCTTGAAGACTGCCAGGGGTCTGTTGGTAATCCCCCTTATGTGTGCTGGGAGGCAGTTGAACAGTCTCGGGCCCCTGACACTTATTGTATGGTCTCTTAACGTGCTAGTGACACCCCTGCTTTTCATTGGGGGGATGGTGCATCGTCTGCCAAGTCTTTTGCTTTCGTAGTGGGTGATTTTCGTGTGCAAGTTCGGTACTAGTCCCTCTAGGATTTTCCAGGTGTATATAATCATGTATCTCTCCCTCCTGCGTTCCAGGGAATACAGGTTTAGGAACCTCAAGCGCTCCCAATAATTGAGGTGTTTTATCTCCGTTATGCGCGCCGTGAAAGTTCTCTGTACATTCTCTAGGTCGGCAATTTCACCTGCCTTGAAAGGTGCTGTTAGAGTGCAGCAATATTCCAGCCTAGATAGAACAAGTGACCTGAAGAGTGTCATCATGGGCTTGGCCTCCCTAGTTTTGAAGGTTCTCATTATCCATCCTGTCATTTTTCTAGCAGATGCGATTGATACAATGTTATGGTCCTTGAAGGTGAGATCCTCCGACATGATCACTCCCAGGTCTTTGACGTTGGTGTTTCGCTCTATTTTGTGGCCAGAATTTGTTTTGTACTCTGATGAAGATTTAATTTCCTCATGTTTACCATATCTGAGTAATTGAAATTTCTCATCGTTGAACTTCATATTGTTTTCTGCAGCCCACTGAAAGATTTGGTTGATGTCTGCCTGGAGCTTTGCAGTGTCTGCAATGGAAGACACTGTCATGCAGATTCGGGTGTCATCTGCAATGGAAGAACTTAAACTATAAACTAAAAGACGACAAAACAGTGTGCCAAGAAAATTTTTTACTGATTTTACAACATTGCCATGTTGCCTGTGGCTAAGAAACCTAGTTGAATGATCGCTATTCAGGGATACTTAAAAATACTTTACCTTCAAGTAGGTGAAGAGAGGTTGTTCATTCTCTCCGTTCACGTCAACCTTCCTGAAAATCATGAAGTTGGCTTCAAATCCGTTTCCTGGACGAACGTGCTTGATGCCATCGTATAGCTCTTGTGCCGAACCTGCTGGCTCTTGCTGTAGACCAAACCAAGATGACAGACTATTAGTTACCTTACCATATATATCTATATATATCTATATATATATATATATCTATATATATCTATATATCTATATATATATATCTATATATATATATATATATATCTATATATATATATATATATATATATGTCGTGCCGAATATGTAAAACTGGTCAATTAGCAAGAACTCATTTAAAATTAAGTCCTTTCTAAAATTTTCTCTTATACGTTTAAAGATACATTTTTTTCATTAATGTTAATGTAAAATTTTTTAATTTTGCTCCAAAAGAATCTTAGAAAACTTACCTAACCTTATTATAACAAGAGCAATTTATTTTAGCCTAACCCAACTAAATATATTTTAAATTTGTATAAAATAATTTAATACTAAACAAACACAGTGAAATATATTTTTTTCGTTAGGTTCAGAATGATTTTTGCGAAATTATTGCATACACAATTTTTCACTTGTCCTATATGGCAAGAAGAGCATTGCTATTTAAGCCAAGATCGCAAGTTCTGCCTATTCGGCACGACATATATATATATATATATATATATATATATATATATATATATATATATATATATATGTATATATATATATATATATATATATATATATATATTTTATTTTTTATTATTATTATCACACCGGCCGATTCCCACCAAGGCAGGGTGGCCCGAAAAAGAAAAACTTTCACCATCATTCACTCCATCACTGTCTTGCCAGAAGGGTGCTTTACACTACAGTTTTTAAACTGCAACATTAACACCCCTCCTTCAGAGTCCAGGCACTGTACTTCCCATCTCCAGGACTCAAGTCCGGCCTGCCGGTTTCCCTGAATCCCTTCATAAATGTTACTTTGCTCACACTCCAACAGCACGTCAAGTATTAAAAACCATTTGTCTCCATTCACTCCTATCAAACACGCTCACGCATGCCTGCTGGAAGTCCAAGCCCCTCGCACACAAAACCTCCTTTACCCCCTCCCTCCAACCCTTCCTAGGCCGACCCCTACCCCGCCTTCCTTCCACTACAGACTGATACACTCTTGAAGTCATTCTGTTTCGCTCCATTCTCTCTACATGTCCGAACCACCTCAACAACCCTTCCTCAGCCCTCTGGACAACAGTTTTGGTAATCCCGCACCTCCTCCTAACTTCCAAACTACGAATTCTCTGCATTATATTCACACCACACATTGCCCTCAGACATGACATCTTCACTGCCTCCAGCCTTCTCCTCGCTGCAACATTCATCACCCACGCTTCACACCCATATAAGAGCGTTGGTAAAACTATACTCTCATACATTCCCCTCTTTGCCTCCAAGGACAAAGTTCTTTGTCTCCACAGACTCCTAAGTGCACCACTCACTCTTTTTCCCTCATCAATTCTATGATTCACCTCATCTTTCATAGACCCATCCGCTGACACGTCCACTCCCAAATATCTGAATACGTTCACCTCCTCCATACTCTCTCCCTCCAATCTGATATTCAATCTTTCATCACCTAATCTTTTTGTTATCCTCATAACCTTACTCTTTCCTGTATTCACCTTTAATTTTCTTCTTTTGCACACCCTACCAAATTCATCCACCAATCTCTGCAACTTCTCTTCAGAATCTCCCAAGAGCACAGTGTCATCAACAAAGAGCAGCTGTGACAACTCCCACTTTGTGTGTGATTCTTTATCTTTTAACTCCACGCCTCTTGCCAAGACCCTCGCATTTACTTCTCTTACAACCCCATCTATAAATATATTAAACAACCACGGTGACATCACACATCCTTGTCTAAGGCCTACTTTTACTGGGAAAAAATTTCCCTCTTTCCTACATACTCTAACTTGAGCCTCACTATCCTCGTAAAAACTCTTCACTGCTTTCAGTAACCTACCTCCTACACCATACACTTGCAACATCTGCCACATTGCCCCCCTATCCACCCTGTCATACGCCTTTTCCAAATCCATAAATGCCACAAAGACCTCTTTAGCCTTATCTAAATACTGTTCACTTATATGTTTCACTGTAAACACCTGGTCCACACACCCCCTACCTTTCCTAAAGCCTCCTTGTTCATCTGCTATCCTATTCTCCGTCTTACTCTTAATTCTTTCAATTATAACTCTACCATACACTTTACCAGGTACACTCAACAGACTTATCCCCCTATAATTTTTGCACTCTCTTTTATCCCCTTCGCCTTTATACAAAGGAACTATGCATGCTCTCTGCCAATCCCTAGGTACCTTACCCTCTTCCATACATTTATATATATATAAATGTATGGATATATATATATATATATATATATATATATATATATATATATATATATATATATATATATATATATATATATATATATATATATATGCAAAACAATCACTGTGAAAAAGTAGTGAAATTCCAAGCGCTTTCGTGACTACTCACATTGTCAAGGAACTATGAAAGTAATACAAACAAAGGAAGGCAATTAAAGGGCTTAGACTACACCTCACATTCAACCCCCACAACAAAGAAACACCTGATGCGCGACAATACCGAACTCATAAGAAAAGAGGAACACTGAAGTAGGTCCGCTGGTCCAACTAGACAGGTTCTTACGACATCCCACTAACAAAATATTCTACCCAATAAATAAGGTTTATTATTTGTCCAATGTATTATTAAACTCTAACCAAATTTTAGTAATTATAAATGAGTCTAATTTATATAAACCTAAGGAAATATTCATATTATTTTCAAAACTGCTTTTTATAAAACAAGATTCAATTATATTTCTGTCAACCATGGACATGCTTGATACAACTTACTCAACTTTTTGAAAATCAATTGGATTGTTAAAATCTCTCACATGAATAAATAGAGCATTGGAATCTTGTCCAGTTCTAATGCTATATTTATGTTGTTTTAATCTAAGTTCGAGATTTTTACCAGTTTCACCATAATAAACTTTATCGCAAATTTTACAAGGAATCTTATAGACACATCCGTCAGCGTTTTGGGGGGAATTCTTTATCAAAAGTTTTTTTTTACTGTATCAAGATTTTTAAATACAACTTTAATATTAAAAGTCTTAAGAAGGGAAGGCATATCAACCAAGTTTTCATGGTAAGTTAGAACCAACATATTTTTAGTTGAATAAGGTTGGTTGTTCCTTTTTGGGTTGTAAAAAGTATTTCTAGCAATTTTAAATTATTTATCAATTACATTTCTCGGGTATTTCAGATCAATGGCTATTTCATAAATTTTGGATATTTCTTCATCTATGAACTCTGGACTACAAATACGTAAAGCTCTCAAAAACATTGATGAGAAAACAGACAGTTTAACTCTATCTTGATGGGAAGAATAATAGTGGACATAGGAACAGTTATTTGTAGGTTTTCTGTAAATTTTAAATTTGAATTCATTATTACTCTTAATAATTAAAACATCTAGAAAAGGCAATGAGTTATTTTCCTCAAACTCAACAGCAAAGTTTATAGAATGGGCTAAGCTATTTAACTTGCCAAGGAAATGGTGTATATCTACATTCTTGGGCATAAGACATAAAATATCAACATATCTGAACCATTTTGCTCTATTAGGGAGGATTGTGTTAAGCAATCTTGTTTCAAAAAATTCCGTGTATAGATTACTAAGAACAGGTGAAAGAGGATTTCCCATTGCCATACCAAATTTCTGAGTGTAAAACTTATCATTAAATACAAATTTTGCATCAACAATGCAAAGTTTAATGAGTTTAATGATAGTAGGAACTGGCAATGGTAAATCATAATTAATGAGTTCTTCAGATAAGAAACTTAATAAATCATCAACAGGAACTTTCGTAAACAAGGAAGTAACATCAAAACTAACCATGTTAAAATCATTTAAGTCAGTCAAGGAGCTTAACTTATCAACTAAATCTAAGTTGTTTTTTACATTAAAGTAAGAAATTTTACCAACAATAGGGCTCAAAATGTTAACAAGCCATTTGGACAATTTATACGAAACTGATTCTATGGAGCTAATAATTGGTCTAATTGGATTACCTGGTTTGTGTGTTTTTATTAGTCCATACATGTAAGGTAAAGATGGATTAGTGGAGGTAAATTGTTTAATTAATTCATCTTTGCCTTTCAGTAGAAGTTTTATTGTTTTATTGAAATTGCTTTTATCGGTTTCTAAGGGATTTTTTTCTAAGTTTAGAATAGGTTTCAGTATCATCTAAGAGATTATTCATTTTTTCTTGGTAATCATTTTCTTTCATAATTACAATTGCATTTATTTTATCTGCTTTGGTAAGGCACAAATTTTTATTATTATTAAGTGTATCATAAGATTTAAAGAATCTTTGAGGGCAATTGGGAATGTTTGGTTTTAACATAGAGCTATATACCATTCCTTTACTAATATTAATTTCATCAGTGGATAAATCAGAAGATTTTTCAAAGTTACAAAAGGCTTTTGCAATTTCAACATTATTCAGTTTTTTTGAAGTTGCAAAACTTAGACCAAAACCTAGAGCAGCAGTTGTATTTTTATCTAACACTTCATCTGATAAATTAATTACAAAATTGTTATTAGCATGCTTAGTTTTGATGTTACTTCCTTGTTTACGAAAGTTCCTGTTGATGATTTATTAAGTTTCTTATCTGAAGAACTCGTTAATTATGATTTACCATTGCCAGTTCCTACCATCATTAAACTTATTAAACTTTGCATTGTTGATGCAAAAATTTGCATTGAATGATAAGTTTTACACTCAGAAGTTTGGCATGACAATGGGAAATCCTCTTTCACCTGTTCTTAGTAATCTATACATGGAATTTTTTGAAACAAGATTGCTTAACACAATCCTCCCTAACAGAGCAAAATGGTTCAGATATGTTGATGATATTTTATGTCTTATGCCCAAGAATGTAGATATACACCATTTCCTTGGCAAATTAAATAGCTTAGCCCATTCTATAAACTTTGCTGTTGAGTTTGAGGAAAATAACTCATTGCCTTTTCTAGATGTTTTAATTATTAAGAATAATAATGAATTCAAATTTAAAATTTACAGAAAACCTACAAATAACTGTTCCTATGTCCACTATTATTCTTCCCATCAAGATAGAGTTAAACTGTCTGTTTTCTCATCAATGTTTTTGAGAGCTTTACGTATTTGTAGTCCAGAGTTCATAGATGAAGAAATATCCAAAATTTATGAAATAGCCATTGATCTGAAATACCCGAGAAATGTAATTGATAAATCATTTAAAATTGCTAGAAATACTTTTTACAACCCAAAAAGGAACAACCAACCTTATTCAACTAAAAATATGTTGGTTCTCCCTTACCATGAAAACCTTGTCTATATTCCTTCTCTTCTTAAGACTTTTAATATTAAAGTTGTATTTAAAAATCTTGATACAGTAAAAAAACTTTTGATAAAGAATTCCCCCCAAAACGCTGACGGATGTGTCTATAAGATTCCTTGTAAAATTTGCGATAAAGTTTATTACGGTCAAACTGGTAAAAATCTCGAACTTAGATTAAAACAACATAAATATAGCATTAGAACTGGACAAGATTCCAATGTTCTATTTATTCATGTGAGAGATTTTAACCATCCAATTGATTTTCAAAAAGTTAAGAAAGTTGTATCAAGCATGTCCATGGTTGACAGAAATATAATTGAATCTTGTTTCATAAAAAGCAGTTTTGAAAATAATATGAATATTTCTTTAGGTTTATATAAATTAGACTCATTTATAATTAATAAAATTTGGTTAGAGTTTAATAATACATTGGACAAATAATAAACCTTATTTCTTGGGTAGAATATTTTGTTAGTGGGATGTCGTGAGGACCTGTCTAGTTGGACCAGCGGACCTACTTCAGTGTTCCTCATTTCTTATGAGTTCGGTATTGTCGCGCTTCAGGTGTTTCTTTGTTGTGGGGGAGGAGTGTGAGGTGTAGTCTAAGCCCTTTGTTTGTATTACTTTCATAGTTCCTTGACAATGTGAGTAGTCACGAAAGCGCTTGGAATTTCAGTACTCTTTCACAGTGGTTGTTTTGCATATTTTAAAATCACCTGTTTACTGTGATCTTATTGCATATATATATATATATATATATATATATATATATATATATATATATATATATATATATATATATATATATATATATATATATATATATTTATTTATTTATATGTATTTATATACATGCAAAACAACTGCAGGGGGAGTTGAATAATAGCTCTAGGCCTTTCGTGTTACAATCAACACTCCAGGAGCTTACAAAGTTTCAGAAATGAATATCGCATTTTTGTAACAGTCATAGTATGAACCAGTTTAAGAAGAGAGCCAGAACTTACCTAATGATTGTAGCGACACAAACGGAGGAGAATGATTTTTTTTTTAGCTAACACACATGTAAATATAAATAACTCATTTTACCTTATTCCTAGCATAATAATAAGATATTATCTCCTTTATAGTATAATAATAAAGTATTACATCCTTTATAGTATAATAATAGGGTATTATATCCTTTATCGTATAATAAGGTATTATATCCTTTATAGTATAATAATAAGGTATTAAAAGGACCCCAATGATAATAAGTCTGACTTTTTCGGGTTATCTTAGGTTCTCTACACATATGATAATGATAATGATAATGATAATCTATGTAACTGTATTTGTGTATACCTGAATAAACTTACTACCATGACAGAACCAACGCCGTGGGTTTCGTCCACGAGGCAGCTGTCAGGTGTGCCACCGGGAGTGTGCACTCAGTCCCTCAAATCTCAACATCCGTGCACACAATGGATATCTAAGCTCCCAGAGAGGGCTCCAAGTGGGAACAACCAACAGCCCCTCCCAGCAGACAGAGCTGACAACTACCGCGACTTCACCTCTACAGAGGACCTAAAATTTGCAATCAAATTAACATTCACCAGGACGCTGACACAGCAGATCGCACTCAAGCTGCTAGCAAATTCGCTGACCTCTTGAACAAAGTCAATGATGCCTCTGCAAAACGATACCCCTGCAAACAACAAATCCTGGCACAACCTACTGCTGTTTGGCAGTGGCTGCCTAGTTGTCCCACCAAAGAGGGACCAGTCCTAACAACATCTGTAATTAAGTCAATAAATACATTCCCTAGAGATGACTATTAATTTCTGATATATATATATATATATATATATATATATATATATATATATATATATATATATATATATATACATATATATATATATATATATATATATATGTCGTGCCGAATATGTAAAACTGGTCAATTAGCAAGAACTGATTTAAAATTAAGTCCGTTCTGAAATTTTCTGTTATACGTTTAAAGATATATTTTTTTCATTAATGTTAATGTAAAAGTTTTTAATTTTGCACCAAAAGAATCTTAGAAAACTTACCTAACCTTATTATAACAAGAGCAATTTATTTTAGTCTAACCCAACTAAATATATTTTAAATACATTTACAATAATTTAGTACTAAACAAACACAATCAAATATATTTTTTTCTTTAGGATCAGAATGATTTTGGCGAAATTATTGCATACACAAATTTTCACTTGTCCTATATGGCAAGATGAGCGTTGCTATTTAAGCCAAGATCGCAAGTTCTGCCTATTCGGCACGACATATGCAAGGAATTCGCAAGAGCAGGCGAAATATACACAAACACTGATCTCTGGCTGAAGGAGACTCGAACCTACGAACCTTGGAACAAGGTACGCAGTGCTTTACCAATATATCCACACTGGACCAATACCTTGGAGTCCAGCTTGCGCTAGACTTTGATCCTAGGCAGCCAGCTTTTCATCTCATCCCCTGCATGCATCAGTCTTACTAGAGATATTGCCTTGGATCAAAGTCTAGCGCAAGCTGGACTCCAAGGTATTGGTCCAGTGTGGGTAGATTGGTAAAGCACTGCGTACCTTGTTCCAAGGTTCGTAGGTTCGAGTCTCCTTCAGCCAGAGATCAGTGTTTGTGTATATTTCGCCTGCTCTTTTGAATTCCTTGCATTGTTAATATCTCTAGTAAGGCTGATGCATGCAGGGGATTAGATGAAAAGCTGTAAGCCTTCTCCCTGAAAGCTGGCTGCCTTGGATCAAAGTCTAGCGCAAGCTGGACTCCAAGGTATTGGTCCAGTGTGGGTAGATTGGTAAAGCACTGCGTACCTTGTTCCAAGGTTCGTAGGTTCGAGTCTCCTTCAGACAGAGATCAGTGTTTGTGTATATTTCGCCTGCTCTTTTGAATTCCTTGCATTGTTAATATCTCTAGTAAGGCTGATGCATGCAGGGGATTAGATGAAAAGCTGTAAGCCTTCTCCCTGAAAGCTGGCTGCCTTGGATCAAAGTCTAGCGCAAGCTGGACTCCAAGGTATTGGTCCAGTGTGGGTAGATTGGTAAAGCACTGCGTACCTTGTTCCAAGGTTCGTAGGTTCGAGTCTCCTTCAGCCAGAGATCAGTGTTTATATATATATATATATATATATATATATATATATATATATATATATATATATATATATATGTGTGTGTGTACTCACCTATTTGTACTCACCTATTTGTGGTTGCAGGGGTCGAGTCCTAGCTCCTGGCCCTGCCTCTTCACCGGTTGCTACTGGGTCCTCACTCTCCCCGCTCCATGAGCTTTATCATACCTCGTCTTAAAACTATGTATGGTTCCTGCCTCTACTACATCACTTTCTAGGCTATTCCACTGCCTGACAACTCTATGACTGAAGAAATACTTCCTAATATCTCTCTGACTCATCTGTGTCTTCAACTTTCAATTGTGACCTCTTGTTTCTGTGTCCTCTCCCTGGAACATCCTGTCTTTGTCCACCTTGTCTATTCCGCGCAGTATTTTATATGTCGTTATCATGTCTTCCCTGACCCTCCTGTCCTCTAGTGTCGTCAGGCCGATTTCCCTTAACCTTTCTTCATAAGACATTCCCCTTAGCTCTGGAACTATCCTTGTCGCAAACCTTTGCACTTTCTCTAGTTTCTTGACGTGCTTTATCAAGTGCGGGTTCCAAACAGGTGCTGTATACTCCAGTATGGGCCTGACGTACACTGTGTACAGTGTCTTGAACGATTCCTTACTAAGGTATCAGAACGCTGTTCTCAGGTTTGCCACGCGCCCATATGCTGCAGCAGTTACCTGGTTGATGTGTGCTTCCGGAGACATGCTCGGTGTTATACTCACCCCAAGATCTTTCTCCTTGAGCTAGGTTTGCAGTCTTTGGCCACCTAGCCTATACTCTGTCTGAGGTCTTCTTTGTCCTTCCCCTATCTTCATGATTTTGCATTTGGTGGGATTAAATTCGAGAAGCCAGTTGCTGGACCAGGTGTCCAGTCTGTCCAGGTCTCTTTGAAGTCCTACCCGGTCCTCATCTGATTTAATTCTCCTCATTAACTTCACATCGTCTGCGAACAGGGACACTTCTGAGTCTAACCCTTCCATCATGTCGTTCACATATAACAAAAATAGCACTGGTCCTAGGACCGACCCCTGTGGGACCCCGCTCGTCACAGGTGCCCATTGTGATACATCATTACGTACCATGACTCGTTGTTGCCTCCCTGTGAGGTATTCTCTGATCCATTGCAGTGCCCTTCCTGTTATATGTGCCTGATCCTCTAGCTTCTGCACTAATCTCTTGTGAGGAACTGTGTCAAAGGCCTTCTTGCAGTCCAAGAAGATGCAATCAACCCACCCTTCTCTCTCGTGTCTTACTTCTGTTACTTTTTTTTTATAAAACTCCAGAAGGTTTGTGACACAGGATTTTTCTTCCATGAATCCGCGCTGGTTGTCGTTTATAATCTTGTTCCGTTCCAGGTGTTCCACCACTCTCCTCCTGATAATCTTGTGTGTGGGCTCATTTTCATCTATTTTTCATTGTTTTTCAGCGATTATTCATAATTTTACTAGTCATTCTACAATTTATTCTTTTTGTGTGTGTTCCTGAGATATAGGTGAGTACAAATAGGAAGCGCGTCTGTCTGGCGCTCAGCAGACGGAGGATCGAGCCTCTATTACGTCTTGCGCTGAATGACCCACATGGGTCTAGCGCTTAACATGAATTAAATAATAAATCTGTGTGTTCCTGTAGCTCCAACAGATTGATAATTGATTTTCAGAGTGAAATCTATTATAATTTAGTGTTCTTCATATTTTTTTATATTGTCATAATTCTTGTATTCTGCTTATTTTATCTTTATCATCCATTATTCGATATTTTATATAATTTGTTTTCTGTCATTTTTATATAATTTCGAATCTGCCACATTTGATTTTTATATTAATGTGATATTATTGATAAGGTAACAAAAGGACCCCAGTGGAAATAAGTCACTCTATACATATGCTGCTATGTATGATAATCTACGTAACTGTATTTGTGTATATCTCAATAAAATAACTGACTTACTTACTCTTTCCGTTTGTACACTTCACTCATATCTCCACTAATTCTACGCATTTTCAGAGACGGCAAATTTAGTTCCTTCAGCCTATCCTCACAGGAAAGGTTCCTAATACAAGTAATCAAGTTCATCATCTTTCTGTGTATATGTTCCAGTCGATACTGCAATATGGAGAACATGAATGAGCAGCATAAATAAAGATATATAAAGCTGAAGCATAACCTTAGGACTTTTATAATTTATACATCTTGATGTAAACACTTACGCAGTGTTGTCGTGGTTTTCAATTTCTGTTAACCAAAACACCTAAATCTTCTTCGCATACACTTTGACTAAAATCTACATTATTTAACTTACAAGTGCCATAGTTATTTTCTTTTCAAAAAATTAGAACCTTACACTTTTCGGTATTGAATTACATTTGCCGCTTCTCTGATCCTAACTTCAACCACTCGAGGTCATCCTATATTTTTCCTTCATTACGTCATGTATCGGATCTCATGTGCTTATTCACTTTTTTTTTAAATATGTATTCCTATTACAAGACTTTTTTTTATACATATTTTATACATATTTTATCCCTGGCACTCCAAACTTACCTACTATGTCATCTACAACACTTTCTTCAACTTCAGCATTCAGGTTCCCCTCAACATTTATTTTCTCACTTTGCTGAAGACTCCATAAACATTTGTTTAGCACCTCCCAAAAACTTTCCCTGTCCTTTAAACAACTTCCTTCCCCAGGTGCAAAAATACATACTATAATGCATTCTCACATCTAACTCATATTCTAGTCCACATTATTCTTGAATGATAAATAAAATGGCATGGATGTTTTCCAGTGATAAATCTGTTTTTTTTTTTTTTGCTTTCGCCGCCAGTATCCAGATGACGAATAATACCCATTCCATATATTTACTCTTTAAAATGATCTAACTAGCTTTAATTATTTTTAATAAATGACGCGATAAAATTCTACAGAGGTCAACTCTGCCCCAATAAAAGTAACGTGTGCCTTTATTTTACTGAGAAGTTTGTTGTTAGTGGACCTGAGGATCATCAAGCTTGGAGGGGAGGAAGTAACAGCCGGGGTGAACTCCACTCAGTGACGGATGTAGCTTGTTAAAGTTAACCTTAGCTCAACTTACACCATTGTCAGTTGCTGTGGATGCAGTCCAGACAGTTGTATGTACGACAACGGCCACCTGACGCTTGTTTCACTAGCTATTTAATACCTCTTACAGCAACATTCTTCATTCTCAGAGACATGAATCGTTTTGAAGAGACAAGTTAATTAATAATGATTTATAAAAGTTTCCAGCAGCATAAAAATCCCCTTGTTACTAACATTGTACATAAACGACGTAGGGAATAAATAGCGACATAGCAAGTTTGCCGATGACACCAAAATAGGCCGCTGAATTTATTCTGAAGAGGACACTAGAGCACTACAGGAACATCTGAATACGCTGATGCAATAGTCGGAGAACTGGCAGAGGCAGTTTATGTTAGGTTAAAGGACACAAGCAGTAACAGCTTGACAAAGTTCCTGGAGAGCGAAACGTTGCCACAATAAAATGTCACATTAGTTGCACTTGTGTCCATTTACCTAACATATTGTGGGTAATTCTACCAACATTAAGACAGAAGCAGTTTAATATAGACAATGCAAAGTTCTAAACCTTGGAAAAGACAATAACCAACACGCTTATAAACTAAATAATGTAGATCTTATTCTAAATGCGAAAAAGATTTAGATCTCGGTAGTTATAATCTAAAACCAAACCAACAGTGCGTCAGTATTCACAATAATAATAATAATAATAATAATAATAATAATAATAATAATATCTTTATTTACTACAAGTACATGTACAAGGTATACAGGCCTAGCTGACATCACTGACACACTACTACATAGAAAGCCGCTTGTTATGCTCTGCATGTCGGGCAAATTAGGTCAGTGTTCCAGGATGCGACCCACACCAGTCGACTAACACCCAGGTACCCATTTTACTGATGGGGAACATAGACAACATGTGGAAAGAAACACGCCCAATGTTTCTACTCTGGCTGGGAATCGAAACCAGGCCCTCACCGTGTGAAACGAGAGCGTTAGCCACCAGGCCACCTGAGCGAATAGAGTTCTTGGCTTCACATCAGGTTACTCTTCGACTATATACAGGGTGTCCAAAAAAACACCCCCTGATTTCAAACGGTTGTAACGTGTAACTTTATTGTAATAATCTTTCACAGTCAGTAGCTTCAGATGCAGGATTTCATTCAGTTTCATGTGGTATTGAGTGGCATTAAAGGCACTCAGTGTGCGCATCCCTGGCTGCTCGGCAAACATCGATGCGATAGTCCAGTTCGGTCCAGACGCTCTACGGTATATCTGGAGTTATCATGCGAACTGCTTCAGTGATCGAAATTTTCAACTCCTCCAGGGTTGTAGGTAGTGGTGGTACCTAAACTGTGCTCTTCACGTACCCCCAAAGAAAGAAGTCACAAACAGTTTAGTCCGGTGACCTCGCAGGCCACTTGCAGAGATCACCGGATTTGTCAATCAATACTGGAAACACTAGAATATATAGATATACATCCTCAAAGTCGACTAAATATCTTCCCTACTGTAAATTCGCAACAATTCAGCGGTAGAATACATACTTCAGAAGCTGTACTTCAGCTGTGGTTAACTAGCAGTCTCGGTATTGTTAACTAGCAGTCTCGGTATTGTTAACTAGCAGTCTCGGTATTGTTAGCTAGCAATCTCGGTATTGTTAACTAGCAGTCTCGGTATTGTTAACTAGCAGTCTCAATATTGTTAATTAGCAGTCTCGGTATTGTTAACTAGCAGTCTCGGTATTGTTAACTAGCAGTCTCGGTATTGTTAACTAGCAGTCTCGATATTGTTAACTAGCAGTCTCGGTATTGTTAACTAGCAGTCTCGGTATTGTTAACTAGTAGTCTCGGTATTAACTAGCAGTCTCGGTATTGTTAACTAGCAGAATCGGTATTGTTAACTAGCAGTCTCGGTATTGTTAACTAGCAGTCTCGGTATTAACTAGCAGTCTCGGTATTGTTAACTAGCAGTCTCGGTGTTGTTAACTAGCAGTCTCAGTATTGTTAACTAGCAATCTCGGTATTGTTAACTAGCAGTCTCGGTATTGTTAACTAGCAGTCTCGGTACTGTTAACTAGCAGTCTCGGTATTAACTAGCAGTCTCGGTATTGTTAACTAGCAGTCTCGGTATTGTTAACTAGCAGTCTCGGTATTGTTAACTAGCAGTCTCGGTATTGTAAACTAGCAGTCTCGGTATTGTTAACTAGCAGTCTCGGTATTAACTAGCAGTCTCGGCATTGTTAACTAGCAGTCTCGGTATTGCTAACTAGCAGTCTCGGTATTGTTAACTAGCAGTCTCGATATTGTTAACTAGCAGTCTCCCGTATTGTTAACTAGCAGTCTCGGTATTACCTAGCAGTCTCGGTATTGTTAACTAGCAGAATCGGTATTGTTAACTAGCAGTCTCGGTATTGTTAACTAGCAGTCTCGGTATTAACTAGCAGTCTCGGTATTGTTAACTAGCAGTCTCGGTATTGTTAACTAGCAGTCTCGGTATTGTTAACTAGCAGTCTCGGTATTAACTAGCAGTCTCGGTATTGTTAACTAGCAGTCTCGGTATTGTTAACTAGCAGTCTCGGTATTGTTAACTAGCAGTCTCGGTATTAACTAGCAGTCTCGGTATTGTTAACTAGCAGTCTCGGTATTGTTAACTAGCAGTCTCGGTATTGTTAACTAGCAGTCTCGGTATTGTTAACTAGCAGTCTCGGTATTGTTAACTAGCAGTCTCGGTATTAACTAGCAGTCTCGGCATTGTTAACTAGCAGTCTCGGTATTGCTAACTAGCAGTCTCGGTATTGTTAACTAGCAGTCTCGGTATTAACTAGCAGTCTCGGTATTGTTAACTAGCAGTCTCGGTACTGTTAACTAGCAGTCTCGGTATTGTTAACTAGCAGTCTCGGTATTGTTAACTAGCAGTCTCGGTATTAACTAGCAGTCTCGGTATTGTTAACTAGCAGTCTCGGTATTAACTAGCAGTCTCGGTATTGTTAACTAGCAGTCTCGGTATTGTTAACTAGCAGTCTCGATATTGTTAACTAGCAGTCTCGGTATTGTTAACTAGCAGTCTCGGTATTGTTAAGTAGCAGTCTCGGTATTGTTAACTAGCAGTCTCGGTATTGTTAACTAGCAGTCTCGGTATTGTTAACTAGCAGTCTCGGTATTGTTAACTAGCAGTCTCGGTATTGTTAACTAGCAGTCTCGGTATTAATTAGCAGTCTCGATATTGTTAATTAGCAGTCTCGGTATTGTTAACTAGAAGTCTCGGTATTAACTAGCAGTCTCGGTATTGTTAACTAGCAGTCTCGGTATTAATTAGCAGTCTCGATATTGTTAACTAGCAGTCTCGGTATTGTTAACTAGAAGTCTCGGTATTAACTAGCAATCTCGGTATTGTTAACTAGCAGTCTCGGTATTAACTATCAGTCTCGGTATTGTTAACTAGCAGTCACGGTATTGTTAACTAGCGGTCTCGGTATTGTTAACTAGCAGTCTCGGTATTGTTAACTAGCAGTCTCGGTATTGTTCACTAGCAGTCTCGGTATTAACTAGCAGTCTCGGTATTGTTAACTAGCAGTCTCGGTATTGTTAACTAGCAGTCTCGGTATTGTCAACTAGCAGTCTCGGTATTGTTAACTAGCACTCTCGGTATTAACTAGCAGTCTCGATATTGTTAACTAGCAGTCTCGGTATTGTTAACTAGCAGTCTCGGTATTGTTAACTAGCAGTCTCGGTATTGTTAACTAGCAGTCTCGTTATTGTTAACTAGCAGTCTCGGTATTAACTAGAAGTCTCGGTATTGTTAACTAGAAGTCTCGGTATTGTTACCTAGCAGTCTCGGTATTGTTAACTAGCAGTCTCGGTATTGTTAACTAGCAGTCTCGATATTGTTAACTAGCAGTCTCGGAATTGTTAACTAGCAGTCTCGGCATTGTTAACTAGCAGTCTCGGTATTGTTAACTAGCAGTCTCGATATTGTTAATTAACAGTCTCGGTATTGTTAACTAGCAGTCTCGGTATTGTTAACTAGCAGTCTCGGTATTGTTAACTAGCAGTCTCGATATTGTTAACTAGCAGTCTCGGTATTGTTAACTAGCAGTCTCGGTATTGTTAACTAGCAGTCTCGGTATTAACTAGCAGTCTCGGTATTTTTAACTAGCAGAATCGATATTGTTAACTAGCAGTCTCGGTATTGTTAACTAGCAGTCTCGGTATTGTTAACTAGCAGTCTCGGTATTGGTAACTAGCAGACTCGGTATTGTTAACTAGCAGTCTCGGTATTAACTAGCAGTCTCGGTATTGTTAACTAGCAGTCTCGGTATTGTTAACTAGCAGTCTCGATATTGTTAATTAGCAGTCTCGGTATTGTTAACTAGCAGTCTCGGTATTGTTAACTGGCAGTCTCGATATTGTTAACTAGCAGTATCGGTATTGTTAACTAGCAGTCTCGGTATTGTTAACTAGCAGTCTCGGTATTGTTAACTAGCAGTCTCGGTATTGTTAACTAGCAGTCTCGGTATTGTTAACTAGCAGTCTCGGTATTAATTAGCAGTCTCGATATTGTTAACTAGCAGTCTCGGTATTGTTAACTAGAAGTCTCGGTATTAACTAGCAGTCTCGGTATTAATTAGCAGTCTCGATATTGTTAACTAGCAGTCTCGGTATTGTTAACTAGAAGTCTCGGTATTAACTAGCAGTCTCGGTATTGTTAACTAGCAGTCTCGGTATTAACTAGCAGTCTCGGTATTGTTAACTAGCAGCCTCGGTATTGTTAACTAGCAGCCTCGGTATTAACTAGCAGTCTCGATATTGTTAACTAGCAGTCTCGGTATTGTTAACTAGCAGTCTCGGTATTGTTAACTAGCAGTCTCGGTATTGTTAACTAGCAGTCTCGGTTTTGTTAACTAGCAGCCTCGGTATTAACTAGCAGTCTCGGTATTGTTAACTAGCAGTCTCGGTATTGTTAACTAGCAGTCTCGGTATTAACTAGCAGTCTCGATATTGTTAACTAGCAGTCTCGGTATTGTTAACTAGCAGTCTCGGTATTGTTAACTAGCAGTCTCGATATTGTTAACTAGCAGTCTCGGTATTGTTAACTAGCAGTCTCGGTATTAACTAGCAGTCTCGATATTGTTAACTAGCAGTCTCGGTATTGTTAACTAGCAGTCTCGGTATTGTTACCTAGCAGTCTCGGTATTGTTAACTAGCAGTCTCGGTATTGTTAACTAGCAGTCTCGATATTGTTAACTAGCAGTCTCGGAATTGTTAACTAGCAGTCTCGGTATTGTTAACTAGCAGTCTCGGTATTGTTAACTAGCAGTCTCGATATTGTTAATTAGCAGTCTCGGTATTGTTAACTAGCAGTCTCGGTATTGTTAACTAGCAGTCTCGATATTGTTAACTAGCAGTCTCGGTATTGTTAACTAGCAGTCTCGGTATTGTTAACTAGCAGTCTCGGTATTAACTAGCAGTCTCGGTATTTTTAACTAGCAGAATCGGTATTGTTAACTAGCAGTCTCGGTATTGTTAACTAGCAGTCTCGGTATTGTTAACTAGCAGTCTCGGTATTGGTAACTAGCAGTCTCGGTATTGTTAACTAGCAGTCTCGGTATTAACTAGCAGTCTCGGTATTGTTAACTAGCAGTCTCGGTATTGTTAACTAGCAGTCTCGATATTGTTAATTAGCAGTCTCGGTATATTTAACTAGCAGTCTCGGTATTGTAAACTAGCAGTCTCGGTATTGTTAACTGGCAGTCTCGATATTGTTAACTAGCAGTCTCGGTATTGTTAACTAGCAGTCTCGGTACTGTTAACTAGCAGTCTCGGTATTGTTAACTAGCAGTCTCGGTATTGTTAACTAGCAGTCTCGGTATTGTTAACTAGCAGTCTCGGTATTAATTAGCAGTCTCGATATTGTTAACTAGCAGTCTCGGTATTGTTAACTAGAAGTCTCGGTATTAACTAGCAGTCTCGGTATTGTTAACTAGCAGTCTCGGTATTAACTAGCAGTCTCGGTATTGTTAACTAGCAGCCTCGGTATTGTTAACTAGCAGCCTCGGTATTAACTAGCAGTCTCGATATTGTTAACTAGCAGTCTCGGTATTGTTAACTAGCAGTCTCGGTATTGTTAACTAGCAGTCTCGGTATTGTTAACTAGCAGTCTCGGTATTGTTAACTAGCAGTCTCGGTATTGTTCAAATTTCATACACAGTAAAGTTAATAAGAAAATTTAACTTGTAAACTTTGTAGTATTTTAATTATATATAATTATTTAATTATTTTGACAATACACAACATTTTTACAAGCGACACCTTAAGAGGAGATTTTTACAGACAGCAAATGTATATATATATATATATATATATATATATATATATATATATATATATATATATATATATATATATATATATATATATATATATATATATATATATATATATATATATATGTGTGTGTCGTGCCGAATAGGCAGAACTTGCGATCTTGGCTTAAATAGCAACGCTCATCTTGCCATATAGGACAAGTGAAAATTTGTGTATGCAATAATTTCGCCAAAATCATTCTGAACCTAACGAAAAAAATATATTTCACTGGGTTTATTTAGTATTAAATTATTGTAAACAAATCTAAAATATATTTAGTTGGGTTAGGCTAATATAAATTGCGCTTGTTATAATAAGGTTAGGTAAGTTTTCTAAGTTGCTTTTGGCGCAAAATTCTAAATTTTTACGTCAACATTAATGAAAAAAACATATCTTTAAACGTATAAGAGAAAATTTTAGAAGGGGCTTAATTTTAAACGAGCTCTTGCTAACTGATCAGTTTTACCTATACGCCACGACATATATATATATATATATATATATATATATATATATATATATATATATATATATATATATATATATATATATATATATATATATATATATATATATATATATATACTTTTATGGTACAGATAAGAAAAAATATTGCTAGCTAATGCTAGACAAATGTAGCTCACACCTAACCATCTACTGTCTGCAATCAAGTATCAGAAAGAGAAAGGTGCTCCCTATACAGGCGAAAGCAAAGAATAACAGAGAGGCTAAAGGAGGCCAATATATCTGCAATATGTAGAGAGACTCTGCTCAGAGAAATAGTAAACATCAAACTAAAGCTAAAGGAATCCTATAGGAGTCAAGAAACGCGAGAAGAACTAAGAGCCATAAATGAAATTGAAAGAAACCCAAAGTATTTCTTTTCTTATGCCAAATCAAAGTCAAGAACAACATCCAGTATTGGGCCCTTACTTAAACAAGATGGGTCCTACACAGATGACAGCAAGGAAATGAGTGACCTACTCAAGTCCCAATATGACTCGGTTTTTAGCGAGCCGCTAACCAGACAGAGTCGAAGACCTAAATGAATTTTTTATAAGAGACAAAATTTGGTAGATATTTGGTTGATATTATTCTGACGCCAAATGACTTCGATAAGGCGATAAACGACACGCCCATGCACTCTGCCCCAGGCCCAGACTCATGGAACTCCGTGTTCATCAAGAACTGCACGAAGCCATTATCACGTGCTTTTAACATCCTATGAAGGAGGAGCATGGACACAGGGGTCGTCGTCTCACAGTTGCTAAAACTACAGACATAGCGCCACTCCACAAAGGGGCAGTAAAGCAATTGCAAAGAACTACAGGCCGATAGCACTAACGTCCCATATCAGATCACCAACCATCTAGATACCCATCACTTACACAACCCAGGGCAGCATGGGTTGCTGCTGGACCACTACGACAAGATCCTGGATGCTCTAGAATACAAACAGAATGCAGATGTAATATACACAGATTTTGCAAAATCATTTGACAAGTGTGACCATGATGTAATAGCACACAAAATGCGTGATAAAGAAATAACGGGAAAAGTTGGTAGATGTTTCTATATTTTCCTAACAAATAGAACACAAAAGACTAGTAGTCAACAGAGTAAAGTCTGGGGCGGCTACAGCTCTGTTCCACGAGGCACAGTACTCACTCCCATCCTTTTTCTCATCCTCATAACTGACATCAACGGGGATATTAGCCACAGCTCTGTGTCTTCCTTTGCAGATGACATCCGAATTTGCATGACAGTGTCCTCCACTGAAGGCACCGCAAGATTCCAGGCGGACATTAACCAAATCTTTAAATGGGCTGCAGAAAATATGAAGTTCAATGATGAGAAATTTCAATTACTCCGATATGGAAAACATGAGGAAATTAACACTACATCGGAGTATAAAACAAATTCCAACCACACAATAGAGAAAAACTAATGTGAAAGACCTGGGAGCGATCATGTCAGAAGATCTCACCTTCAAATACCATAACCTTGTATCAATCGCATCTGCTAGAAAAATGACAAGATGGATAATGAGAACCTTCAAAACTAGGGATGCCAAGCCCATGATGACATTCTTCAGGTCGCTTGTTCTATCTAGACTGGAATATTGTTGAACACTAACAGCACTTTTCAAAGCAGGTGAAATTGTTGACCTATAGAATGTACAGAGAGCCTTCACGGCACACATAACTGCGATAAAACATCTCAGTTACTGGGAACGTTTGAAGTTCCTCAACCTGTACTCCCTAGAACGCAGGCGGGAGAGATACATGATCATATACACTTGGAAAATCCTAGAGGGAGTAGTACCGAACTTGCGCACGAAAATCACTCCCTATGAAAACATAAGAGACGGCAGACGATGCAACATCCCCCCAATGAAAAGCAGGGGTGTCACTAACACGATAAGAGACAACACAAAAAGTGTGAGGGGGCCCAAGACTGTTCAACTGCCTTTCAACATACATAAGAGGGATTACCAATAGTCCCCTGGCTGTTTTCAAGCAAGCACTGGACAGGCACCTAAGGTCAGTACCTGATCAGCCGAGCTGTGGTTCGTACATTGGATTGCGTGCGGCCAGCAGTAACAGCCTGGTTGATCACGTCCTGATCCATATGAGACCTGGTCACAGACCGGGCCGCGGGGGCGTTGACCCCCGGAACCCTCTCCAGGATAACTCGACTCCAACTCTTTGTTTTCAGAGGTGCCCAAGGTCTTCATTTCAAGGTAATTGTAGTTTCTGCCTCTCAAATTTATCCAGTGTTTTCTGCATCTTTTCTAATTTTACATTTATCCAGCCTGAATTCATGGTTTTCAGTTCTGTCTGGGTTATTTATCGCCAGTACATAAATCCCATTTATTTATACCATTTTTCACGACTTTTTAGTGAGTGTGTAGATTCAGGGCTCTCAACTTTAGCAGTAAAGGTTTCTGATACAGATACCTAACAAACACGTTTCTTTGTTAGTCTAACTCAAATATTGTCTCACCACAGCACTCACCTTGCCGAGCTGTCTCACCACAGCACTCACCTTGCCGAGCTGTCTCACCACAGCACTCACCTTGCCGAGCTGTCTCACCACAGCACTCACCTTGCCGAGCTGTCTCACCACAGCACTCACCTTGCTGAACTGTCTCACCACAGCGCTCACCTTGCTGAACTGTCTCACCACAGCACTCACCTTGCTGAACTGTCTCATCACAGCACTCACCTTGCTGAACTGTCTCACCACAGCACTCACCTTGCTGAACTGTCTCACCACAGCACTCACCTTGCCGAACTGTCTCACCACAACACTCACCTTGCTGAACTGTCTCACCACAGCACTCACCTTGCCGAACTGGTTGCAGGGAAACGCCAGCACCTCCAGGTCGTTGTAAGACTCTTGTAGCTCATTCAGTTGCTGATACTGAGAAGTTAGTCCTCAGTAAGTGGCCACATTGACGATCAATACAACCTGTGTTAGAAGCAAACTCAAATTATTATCAAAGCGTAGTCTGAAAGGAAGAAAGTTGTGAGATATAGAAATTACCTTGGTGGATGATGTCACTCAGCAAGTTGGGCAGTAAAAAAAATAGATGGGTAGAAAGCATCAATAAGAACATTCAATGAAATAAAAGCAAACAGCACGAACAAAAACACAGCACATGTAAACGCTATCACTCCAAGTTAAAAAGAAAGCCACATCAGCGAAAAATTAAAATGCTATTGTTAAAAGATTTTACCGATGTCTCTACAAGCTCCTCAGTAATTAAGAACAAATAGTTAAAACACGTTCCTCATTCAGGTGCGCACCTGCAAGCTGGTGGCTGTGTGTGTGTGTGTGTGTGTGTGTGTGTGTGTGTGTGTGTGTGTGTGTGTGTGTGTGTGTGTGTGTGTATGTGTGTGTGTGTGTGTGTGTGTGTGTGTGTGTGTGTGTGTGTGTGTGTGTATGTGTGTGTGTGTGTAGGGTGTGTGTGTGTGTGTGTGTGTGTGTATGTGTGTGTGTGTGTGTGTGTGTGTGTGTGTGTGTGTGTGTGTACTCACCTATTTGTACTCACCTATTTGTGGTTGCAGGGGTCGAGTCCTAGCTCCTGGCCCCGCCTCTTAACCGGTTGCTACTAGGCCCTCTCTCTCCCCGCTCCATGAGCTTTATCAAACCTCGTCTTAAAACTGTGTATGGTTCCTGCCTCCACTACGTCATTTTCTAGGCTATTCCACTGCCTTACAACTCTATGACTGAAGAAATACTTCCTACTATCTCTCTGACTCATTTGTGTCTTCAACTTCCAATTGTGACCTCTTGTTTCTGTGTCCCCTCCCTGGAACATCCTGTCTTTGTCCACCTTGTCTATTCCACGCAGTATTTTATATGTCGTTATCATGTCTCCCCTGACCCTCCTGTCCTCCAGTGTGGTCAGGCCGATTTCCCTTAATCTTTCCTCATAGGACATTCCCCTTAGCTCTGGAACTAACCTTGTAGCAAACCTTTGTACTTTCTCTAGTTTCTTGACGTGCTTTATCAAGTGCGGGTTCCAAACAGGTGCTGCATACTCCAGTATGGGCCTGACATACACGGTGTACAGTGTCTTGAATGATTCCTTACTAAGGTATCGGAATGCTGTTCTCAGGTTTGCCAGGCGCCCATATGCTGCAGCAGTTATCTGATTGATGTGTGCTTCCGGAGACATGCTCGGTGTTATACTCACCCCAAGATCTTTCTCCTTGAGTGAGGTTTGCAGTCTTTGGCCACCTAGCCTATACTCTGTCTGTGGTCTTCTGTGCCCCTCCCCCATCTTCATGACTTTGCATTTGGCAGGATTAAATTCGAGAAGCCATTTGCTGGACCAGGTGTCCAGTCTGTCCAGGTCTCTTTGAAGTCCTGCCTGGTCCTCATCAGATTTAATTCTCCTCATTAACTTCACATCATCTGCAAACAGGGACACTTCTGAGTCTAACCCTTCCGTCATGTCGTTCACATATACCAAAAATAGCACTGGTCCTAGGACCGACCCCTGTGGGACCCCGCTCGTCACAGGTGCCCACTGTGATACATCATTACGTACCATGACTCGTTGTTGCCTCCCTGTCAGGTATTCTCTGATCCATTGCAGTGCCCTTCCTGTTATATGCGCCTGATGCTCTAGCTTCTGCACTAATCTCTTGTGAGGAACTGTGTCAAAGGCCTTCTTGCAGTCCAAGAAGATGCAATCAACCCACCCCTCTCTCTCTTGTCTTACTTCTGTTATTTTATCATAAAACTCCAGAAGGTTTGTGACACAGGATTTGCCTTCCGTGAATCCGTGCTGGTTGGCATTTATACTCCTGTTCCGTTCCAGGTGCTCCACCACTCTCCTCCTGATAATCTTCTCCATAATTTTGCATACTATACACGTCAATGACACAGGTCTATAGTTTAGTGCCTCTTTTCTGTCTCCTTTTTTAAAAATGGGAACTACATTTGCCGTCTTCCATACCTCAGGTAGTTGCCCAGTTTCCAGGGATGTGTTGAAGATTGTGGTAAGTGGCACGCACAACATATCTGCTCCCTCTCTAAGGACCCACGGGGAGATGTTGTCTGGTCCCATTGCCTTTGAGGTATCGATGTCCCTTAGCAGTTTCTTCACCTCCTCCTCATCTGTATGTATGTCGTCCAACACTTGTTGGTGTATTCCTTGCTGGTGTCCCCGTCTGGTCTGTCCCCCCAGAGTCCTTCCTGTCTCTACTGTAAATACTTCCTTAAATCTCTTGTTTAGCTCCTCACATACCTCTTGATCGTTTCTTGTGAGTTCTCCACCTTCTTTCCTCAGCCTTATCACCTGGTCCTTGACTGTTGTCTTCCTCCTAATGTGGCTATACAGCAGTTTCGGGTCAGATTTGACTTTCGATGCTATGTCGTTTTCATACTGTCGCTGGGCCTCCCTCCTTATCTGTGCATACTCGTTTCTGGCTCTTCTACTAATCTCCTTGTTTTCCTGGGTCCTATGCCTCCTGTACCTTTTCCATTCTCTGTTGCACTTAGTTTTTGCCTCCCTACACCTTCGGGTAAACCAAGGACTCGTTTTGGTCTTCCTATTATTTCCGTTTCCCTTGGGAACAAAACTTTCCTCTGCCTCCTTGCACTTTGTTGCCACATATTCCATCATCTCGTTTACTGATTTTCCTACCATTTCTCTGTCCCACTGAACCTCCTGCAGGAAGTTTCTCATACCTGTGTAGTCCCCCCTTTTATAGTTTGGCCTGTCCCCTTCAGTTCCTGTTACCTTCTCCACTTGTAACTCTACTATATAGTCAAAACTCAGAACCACATGATCGCTAGCTCCAAGGGGCCTCTCATAAGTGATGTCCTCAATGTCTGAACTGCTCAGGGTGAACACAAGATCCAGTCTTGCTGGCTCATCCTCCCCTCTCTCTCTGGTTGTATCCCTGACATGTTGATGCATGAGGTTTTCAAGTACCACATCCATCATCTTGGCTCTCCATGTTTCGGGACCCCCATGTGGCTCCAGGTTTTCCCAGTCGATCTCCCTGTGGTTGAAATCGCCCATTACCAGTAACTTTGCTCTGCTCGAGTGAGCTCTTCTTGCCACCTCAGCCAGTGTGTCCACCATCACCCTGTTGTTTTCTTCGTACTCCTCTCTTGGCCTCCTGCAGTTCTGTGGTGGGTTATACATCACTCCAATGACTACTTTATGTTCTCCGGACTGAATTGTACCTACAATGTAGTCTCTTTCTCCAATCATGTCCATGCCTTCCATTTCCTCAAATCCCCATCGGTGTTTTATGAGCAGTGCAACCCCTCCTCCCCCTCTACTCCTTCTATCTTTCCTCAGGATCTGATATCCTGTTGGGAAGATTGTGTCTGTTATTGTCTCAGCGAGTTTTGTTTCTGTGACTGCTATGATGTCTGGGGATTTTTCACTGATTCTTTCATTCCACTCCTCATGTTTATTCATTATTCCATCCGCGTTTGTGTACCAAACCTTTAGTTTCTTTTCTATCATTGTGGTCATGCAAGAATATTGGGGTTGGGGGAGCGAGAGCCTTGGTGGGGGCCTATATGGGGCTGTGGTGTAGGTGGGGTTTGTGTTGATGGGGGTGGGGTCAGAATGCCCATAAGGGACAGCTGTTGGGGTGAGGTTTGTGATATGGGGATTGGTGGCAGAGGGAACAGTGAGTGGGTTGTAGTATAGGTTGCTCAGTTGCGTTGGGAATGTCGCGGGTGGGGTCTTTTGGTGGGAGATTCTGTGGGGTGTGTTTGCCCTTCCTCCTGTGTCTGGGTCCTGCTCATTTTCATTGCTTCTCGTTCCTCCTTGCGTCTCTGTACCCTCTCTTTCAGTGTAGTCCTTTCTTCTTGTGTTCTGTCACGGTCGAGGTATACTCTCTGGTACCCCTCTTTGTCCCTCAGTCTTGCTTTCTCTTGCAGAATCCTGGTTCGAACTGATTCTTCCTTGAAAGTTACTCTGACAGGCTGTATCCTTCCACTCGCAAACCACCCAATTCTCTGAAAATTTGTCACCTGGGTCATATTGCCCTCCCCTATTGTTTTCATGATGCCTTCAATCATTTTTTTCTCCTCCTGTTTTATTTCTTCAAAGTTGGCCCCCTTGGCTTCTTGGAGCCCGTACACAAAAACTGACCTCGCCCTTTCCTCCTCCCACTGAGTCTCCATCTGCGTCCTCTGAGGCATTTTATTTCCTTCCATTGACATGTTCTTGCCTTCAGTCCCTGTCATATCTGAAACTTCTATTCTCAGTGGACTGTCTTTCCTGACCAGCTGTCCCTTGCTACTGCAGTTGGCTGTTAGAATCTCTGCATATAGCATACCTTCATTGTCTTCGGACCTGTCGTTTGATCTTAGTGTGCTCGTCGTCTTTTCTCTGGCCCCACGTGGGTCTGATAGGGCCTTCATGTTCGGCATGTCTCCGTTGTTGCTTACCATCCCCTTGTCTGCGCCTGACTTTGAATTTCCTGATGTCACACCTGAATTGTCATTTGTCTCTCTAATCTGTTTCAGGCTTTGCAGTTTCTCTTCTAAGCACTGTATCCTAGCTTCTGCTGCTAAGACCTGTACTTCCCACTTCCTGCACTCTTTAGCTATCCGCTCCTCCATTTTCTTACCAAGCTCTACTATCTTCCTTCCCCACTCTTCCTCCCTTTTTTGGAGCTCTAGCTCCCAGTCTTTCCTCCCTGGTTCGTCCACCAGATCTCTGGGTTTCCGTCCTCTAAGGCCACCCATTTTTTTTTTTTTTTTTTTTACTTTTTATTACCACAGACAGAAGGCTAGAGGAGGGAGAGGGTGTGGGGGAGAGAGAGAGAGGGTAGAAAGAGGGAGAGAGAGGAGAGAGAAAGGGTAGAAAGAGGGAGAGAGAGGAGAGAGTATGGGGGTGAGGGATAAGACCAAGGGGGAGGGAGAGAAATGTGAGGGGGGAGAGAAAGGGTAGAGAGAGGGAGAAAGAGAGGGAGAGGGAGAGGGAGAGAAAGAGAGAGAGAGGGAGAAAGGAGGGAAGAAGGCTATGAGAGAGAGAAACGCGAGGGAGGGAAAAGGTAAGAGGTCTGTGGGGAGGCAGTCAAATTCCAAGGATCAGCTGTGTGTACTCACCTAGTTGTGGTTTCGGGGTCGAGACCCAGCTCCTGGCCCCGAGTGTGTATGTGTGTGCATGCGTGTGTGTGTGTGTGAGCACGTCAGTTGTTTATATGTCCCAGAAATACAATTCACTTCTGTGTATCCGTAATACTAATGAGATACCACTAACACTGAGAGTAGTGTGTGTGTATGTGTGTACTCACCCAGTTGAGGTTGAAAGGGTCGAGTCCAAGTGTGTGTGTGTGTGTGTGTACACGATTCCCAAGGTACAGAGAATTGTCTCTAATTAATATTATACTGAAGTGAAAATACCAAACACCAAAGTCCTCTCCAACTCTATATAATTTGTTCATTTGTAGTGTCTGCCATTTTCCAAGGATATATCTGCGTATGTGGCGTATAACATCTGTGATGCAGAAGTGTGGTACAAAGCAACCGTGCAGAAATATACACACCAAAATCAACACATAAACATACCCACGATGTAAATGATTGATTAATCAAATTTATAAATGTCTTCCTATAATTGTTAGTTGGTGGAAGTGTTCTCTTACCTTCCTCCCCTTATGCTATTAATGTTAATTGGTGGCAACAAATGTTCTCAGTAAACTTAAGTTCAATATTTGCTATTTCTCTGACCAGTGCCTCCCTACGTGTTTCAGTTACACTAGCCCCCCTCAGCAGCTTTGTGATTCTTCGCTTTAGCTTATATAGGGAAGTGTCTCTCTCTTTCTAGTTTACATATTATCTTTCTTCTTCTTAATGGAATGTGTCTTGAGCAGACCTCAAGTGCCACAGTTATTTTTTCTAGGCAAAGGTTCGGATCCGTGTTGTTTAAGATATATTCCCAGCTTGTTCCATTTAGGACATTGTTGACCTGTTCCCAGTGTATGTTTTTGGTACTGAAGTTGAATTTTGTGAAGGCACCCTCATGACTGATCGCATTTTGCTAGTCAGGAGCTGTGTGCATACATGACTGTACCTCTATTATGTTGCAATCTAAGTGCGAACTTGGTACGGTTATATTATATATCAGATCGTCGTTGTTAGTGGAGATGAGGTCCAATGTATTTTCTAGTCTCGTAGGCTCTATTATTTGCTGGTTTAAGGTGAATTTGAGGCAGAGATTTAATAGCTCATGTGTGTGTGACTTTTTGTCTGAGCTGCTCCTTGGGGTTATCTCTGCTAAAACATTATTTGCTACACTCTTCCACTTTTAGGTGTCTTAAGTTGAAATCTCCCAGTAGCAAGATGTTTGGGGCAGGAGTTGGGAAATTTTTCAGACAGTGATCAATTTTGAAATGCTGTTCCTGGAATTGTTGGGAAGCTGCATCCGGAGGCTTGTATACAACCACAATGACAAGGTTTTGGTTTTTGATCTTTACAGCCAAAACTTCAACTACATCATTTGAGATGTTTAGCAGTTCTGAGCAGATGAGCGACTCTGACGTACAGGCCAACCCCCCCATTGTTGCCTGTTTAGTCTGTCGCTCGTGAATATGTTATAACCTGGGATCCATATTTCGTTCTTAAAATGATCGTATCCTAACATTCAACAACTGACACTCAAGAAACAAACTACACAGTGAGGACAGGTGGTGCTGAGATAACAAATGTCGACCAGTAAGCCAGCTGTTGTTATGTTATGACCAACTATCCAGTTAACTGCTACTACACCTCTATGGCATCACAGTCCAGTCTCCACTACTGCAGTCGCTTGTGTGTGCTGCCGGTGACACCATTGACTGTGACCCTTACAAATGATATATTCCCTAGTAATGATATGCCTGAGAGGTGAGGTACCCAGCAGGTGGTAATGACATGCCTGAGAGGTGAGGTACCGAGGTGATATATTCCCTCGTAATGATATGCCTGAGAGGTGAGGTACCGAGGTGATATATTCCCTCGTAATGACATGCTTGAGAGGTGAGGTACCCAGCAGGTGGTAATGACATGCCTGAGAGGTGAGGTACCGAGAAGGTGATATATTCCCTAGTAATGACATGCCTGAGAGGTGAAGTACCCAGCAGGTGATATATTCCCTGGTACTGATATGCCTGAGAGGTGAAGTACGCAGTAGGTGATTTATTCACGTACATGTCTGAAAGGTGAGATAGCCAGCGAGGATTCATTTCTGGGTAATGACATGTCTGAGAGGTGAGGTAGGGACACTCACCTTGCCTTTGTAATCAGCGAGTGAGATGTTCTTAGTCTCAAAGAGGTCCTGCTCCTCGAAGTCATAGATACTTCCTCCATTGGACGGGTGGTGGAAGCACGCCCGTGATGCTACCAGCTCCTGGGCCGCCACGCCCACACAAGCCAGGCTCACTAACCCCGCCCACAACATTCTGAAAAAAAAAAATATTCGTTAATTAAGAAGCTCTCAACCCGCAAAGATCACACACCGCTTGGAAAATGAGAGATAATTGAAGGATTAAACTGTAAACGCTAAATACTACCACATTAACACAGGCGTTATTGACCTGTCAAGGGGAAGCTGCCACACTGGGGTTTGCGCACATTATAAAAGGGATAAAATTGTTGATTTTAGTCTCACAAAGTGAAATCGTCAGCGCTGTATTACCCTAGTGGGTTTAGAGATTCTTTTTGTTTATAATAATAATAAATGAAATTGTAATTTTTTCAAGAGGCCTGTCGTTTGTGACCAGGACATGAGACCCAAGGAAGAAAACAAATTCACCATCACTTGCGCCGGAGCTATCTTGCCAGATAGACACAAACCTGACGATTCAACGATGGTCGCTTAACACCAACAACTTCACCGCAAAATCCGACTTACAAAATGATGCTACGAACACTTCACGTTCAAGTGGTGTCACATTCATTGCACGGTCAAGAAGCTAACTAACACTGCACAAACAAGAGCATTCACGAACACTGCACGTACAAGACTTCACAACATTGCACGTACAAGACTTTACAACACTGCACGTACAAGACTTTACAACACTGCACGTACAAGACTTTACAACACTGCACGTGCAAGACTTTACAACACTGCACGTACAAGACTTTACAACACTGCACGTACAAGAGACTTCACAACACTGCACGTACAATATACTTCACAACACTGCCGCTGCAGCCGCAGCAAGCAGCAACAAGGCTGCTTTTATATCTTGCCGTCCCCTGGGCCTATCCGAACTCCAGTGATGCCCAAATTTGCAAGTACTGCTGCAACAACATGCAAGTAAACTATAGTGACATAAAAACTGACGGTGACGACAACGAAATGGACTAAATATGACAGAAGAGGGACCGGCATTCAAGTACCAGACCTGCTGCCAGACGTGAACCAGACACGAGACGTTTTCCACTAAATGAAATAACTGACTTCCATATCAACTGCACCAGTGTTTAACGGGAAGACAACATGGCAGAAAACCTGATCAACTAAATCTCCAAGGAAATGACAGGTCTGTAGGACTTTTTTCGTCAGTGCCAAACGAGGGAAAGATTTGAGCCTTTAAACATGGCTGACCGGCATTCAAACAGCAGCTACTGCCAGACGTACAACTAGCGAAGTGAAATTCTCATCTTTGCTGACGTTCATCTGTTGACAGTAGCATCATATCTGTACCACCATCATATCACCTGTACCAGTGCTACAGAGAGGGAAACACAGGAGACATCGTCAAATCAACAGTACAAAACTCCAAGGTTATTGGACGGTTATCCCTCAGTGCCAGTCGTGGGAAAGAAGTGAATAGTTAAATAGTCAAGGTTAATGTTTTAGTAGCTGACCTATATTCAGCTGACCAGTGTACAGTGAGAGAATCATAGCAGAAAAAGCCAAATATATCTATAAACTCAAGGAAAGTCTGGTGGCGTTACTCCCCTCAGTGTTTTAAAAATGGCTGAGTCAGCAGACCAGGTCAGGAGACAACAACACGACACAACCCCCGATAAATGGAATTGAGGGGGATTTGGAAGGATAAAACCATTGATTAAACCTTTCTGGTCTACCAGAATGGAAAGGAGTTAGAAGTTAATTGGTGAAGCCAGACTGTGAAGTGAGGTGGGTAGGGGAGTATGTAATAAGGGGTTAACTGTAAGGGTTTTGTGAAGTTAAAGGAAAAGTGAGCAGTGAAGAGGATTTTGAAGAGGAAATTTTACTAGTAATTCAGTGTGATTGCTAAAGCAGATACTAAGTGTACTAGGGACTGGAAAAGAGAAATAAATATTATTGTATATGAGTAAAAGAGCGAAGAGTGAAAATGGCAGGCATTAGAGGGGTACAGGCTGCCATAATTATATTTATATTTCTTCTTCAATTCCATGAAGAAAGAAATCAGTCATGGGGGTTGGAAAAGGTGAATGGAGTAACAGCGCCCTGGACAGTAAAAGCCCAACAGTTGCCATCCTACCAGAAAAGTAAACCTCACTATCGCCGCAAGGTATGGCAACACCGCATACCCATACAAAAACAGTGGCACACAGCTCTTATTATAGTGCTCTTAAGTGGTGATATATAAATTAATCCAGGACCTCAAACTATTGTGCAGAGGCAAAACAGACAGATAAATGACGGCGATAATGACGGTCTAGTAGCTAGGGATGATAACCTTAACTCCATATGTAATGCATACATAGGTCAATGTGAGACAATACAGCCATTATTATCTCAAACACTACCAAACAGATGCATACACTGTACTAAAGTAGGCATGAAAAACAGAAAAGGCACCTTATGTAAAATGTGTAAGGGGTGGGTGCATGATGGATGTATGTACAATTATAGCAACGGTGCCAGAATTCATTTTGTGTGCAACAAATGCACTTTGGCACAGTTACCCTTTAGCAGTGATGACATTGATTTACCTAATTTTAATACAAATGACCCATTGCCATATATTGATGATTATGATTGTTTTATGAAAACAGGCCTTCACTTTATTCATGTCAATGCAAGATCACTTCTTCCTAAATTGGCAGAGATTAGGATTCTAGCTAACAAAATTAGGGCGGCAGTTATAACCATCTCTGAAGCTTGGTTGGATGATACGGTGACTGACGACGAGGTCAAAATAGAAGGTTACAATATAAAACGCTTAGATAGGAACAGAAAGGGTGGTGGAGTATGTGCCTACATTAGAAATGACTTAGCTTACAACCCAAGACCTGATTTAAATAACAATAAACTGGAGATTCTATGGTTTGAAGTGCTGCTTCCCAGGACCAAACCCATCTTAGTAGGAACTAGTTACCGCCCTCCTACCCAGGACCAGTTCTTAGAAGACTTTTCCAGAGTCTTGTCCGGAGTTGAAAGCAATTGCGAAACAATAATACTGGGCGACTTCAATATCTGTTTTCAGTAACAAAATAACGGGCTATGCAAAAGGTATAAGCAAATTCTAGGATTAAATAGCTACACCCAACTAATTAATAAACCAACCCGGATCACACAGTTCTCAGCCACCCTAATTGACCACATACTTTGCAACCGCGCTGAGAACATTAGTCAGTCAGGCGTCATTACCACAGGTCTTAGTGATCATTTCATCATTTACTGCACCAGGAAAATCACTAGGGATAGGATAGGCCTACACAGGACAATAAAAATGAGGTCAACTTGAAACTACAGTAAAGAAACACTGGTAAATAGGCTACACAATTGTGACTGGACAGAGATAACAAGTTGCACGGACGTAAACGATGCCTGGGAAAAATTCAAAACAATGTTCACTACCATTCTTAATAATATTGCACCAGTTAAAGAGGTTAGGATTAAACGAAGAACTGAACCCTGGATGACTACTGAGATATTAGATAATATGAAATTCAGAGACCAGCTGCTAAAAAGATTTAAAGCAAACAGACAGGATATTGCAGCACTAAATGAATTCCAAAGGGTGAGGAACAGAGTACAGAGGCTTATAAAAGGAGCAAAGGCAAAGCACTATTGCTCAAAAATTGAAGAGTATAAGCATAACCCCAGAAAGCTCTGGCAACAACTAAAACAGTTGGGGTATAGCCATAAGCCAGTAGATAGGTCTAACATAGTACTCACTATCGATAATGAGGTATGCCACGAAACATCTAAGGTGGCAAATTGCTTTAATTCCTACTACACATCTGTTGCATCAACACTAGTAAGTAAACTACCAGCTGCATCAAATACCTTTAACACAGACTCTGATAAGTTTCAAACATACTATACCAATAAAGGGGTAACCCCAAACAGTTGTCAACTAGTAAGTGTATCTCATGACTTCATTCAAAAAGAACTAAGCAGGTTAAACCCAACTAAGAGCACAGGCCCTGATAACATCCCGTCTAAGTTCCTAAAAGATGGTGCTTCTGAACTGTCAATCCCTATTGCTCACATAATAAATCTATCAATCACCACTAATACCGTACCGGAGGGGTTCAAGGAGGTCAGAGTTACTCCTATCTTCAAGAAAAATAATAGGTCTGATGTAAGCAACTATAGACCTGTTAGTATACTCAGTATAATATCTAAAATTCTGGAGAGGGCGGTGTATTCTCAAGTAGTTAAGTACCTTAATGACAACAGCATTCTCCATAGCTATCAATCGGGCTTTAGAAGATCCTACTCAACCGATACCTCCCTTATTAATCTGATGGATTACCTGAGAACTGAAATGTCAAAAGGGAACCTCATAGGTATGGTAACCTTAGACCTGCAAAAGGCCTTCGATACTGTCAACCACAATATATTATGTAAGAAACTTCAAGCTATCGGTATAGGTTCTGTAGACTGGTTTAAATCCTACCTTAGCAACAGGAGACAAATAGTCAAAATCAACAAAACGGAATCAGAACCCCTGCCGATAACATGTGGAGTTCCCCAAGGTAGTATTCTGGGTCCCTTACTATTCTTATGTTATGTCAATGATATGCCTATCAGTGTCAAGTGCAAACTCCTACTGTATGCAGATGACAGTGCTCTGTTTGTGACAGGTAAAGACCCACAAGATATTGCTAATGTTTTAACACTGGAACTGGAGTCCTGCAGCAAATGGTTAGTAGACAACAAACTATCATTACACCTAGGGAAAACTGAAGCCATTCTCTTTGGAACGAAACATAAACTGAGAAGGGTAAATAATTTTAATGTTCAGTGTAATGGGGAGTCCGTCACTTTGGCTTCATCAGTAAAATATCTGGGAATCCCCTTTGACCCATGCATGTCAGGAGAATTGATATGGAACAGTGTAGTAAAGAAAGCGAATGCCAGACTGAAGTTCCTGTATAGACAAGCACAGTGTCTACCTACTGAGGCTCGCAGGACCCTATGTCTAGCCCTTATACAATGCCATATGGATTACGCTTGCTCTTCTTGGTACTCTGCCTTGACAAAAAAACTGAAAGATAGATTGCAAATCACCCAGAACAAAATCGTAAGATTCATCCTGGGGCTGGGACCAAGAGAACATGTAGGCCAGGATGAATTACAGCAGTTGGATATGCTGAATGTTGAAGACAGAGTAAAACAACTGAAGCTAAATCATGTTTATAAAATTGCTCACAAACAATGTCCAGAATATCTTGCTGTCAATTTTGTCAAGGTTGGGAACCAAAGAAATCATAGTACTAGGGGGAGAGAGCACAACTTTGTAGTACCCACAGTCAGTGGCCAGGCGTCAAACACCTTTTATTGTACAGCAATAAAGGAATGGAACAGACTACCCGCACATGCCAAAGCCAGTCATAGCATGAACCAGTTCAAGAAGACTGCCAAAAAGTGTCTGATGAATGAAGCTACAGAAAGGGAGGGGAATGATTTTCTATTTTTTAGCTAAAATACGTGTAAATTTTACCTTATTCCTAGTAATGACCCTCGTATTGTAGATAGTCTTAATGACCTTGGTGTAGTAGATAGTCTTTCTAGTATGATAATAAGATGTTATCTTCATTGTAGAATAATAAGAAAATATTATAACCTTTATATTATAATAATAAGGTAAAAGGACCCCAATGGAAATAAGTCACTCTGTCTGACTTTTTTGGGTTATCCTAGGTTCTCTACACATATGCTGCTATGTATGATAATTCTATGTAATCTGTATTTGTGTATACCTGAATAAATTTACTTACTTACTTACTTACTTACACAAGACTTCACAACACTGCACGTACACGAGACTTCACAACACTGCACGTACACGAGACTTCACAACACTGCACGTACAAGATACTTCACAACACTGCACGTACACGAGACTTCACAACACTGCACGTACACGAGACTTCACAACACTGCACGTACAAGATACTTCACAACACTGCACGTACACGAGACTTCACAACACTGCACGTACAAGATACTTCACAACACTGCACGTACAAAATACTTCACAACACTGCACGTACACGAGACTTCACAACACTGCACGTACAAGATACTTCACAACACTGCACGTACAACAGACTTAACAACACTGCACGTACAAGATACTTCACAACACTGCACGTACAACAGACTTCACAACACTGCACGTACAAGATACTTCACAACACTGCACGTACAACAGACTTCACAACACTGCACGTACAACAGACTTCACAACACTGCACGTACAACAGACTTCACAACACTGCACGTACAACATACTTCACAACACTGCACGTACAACAGACTTCACAACACTGCACGTACAACAGACTTCACAACACTGCACGTACAAGAAGCTTCAAACGTACTGTTCACAGAGAAAAGTTCAAAAACATTGCACAAACAAAAGTTTCACTGAACACGACAAGTAATCTCTACACCAGAGAGGCGAGTTTACTGTCACACACACACACACTGCATGCTATTTTTGGTATATGTGAACGACATGACGGAAGGGTTAGACTCAGAAGTGTCCCTGTTTGCAGATGATGTGAAGTTAATGAGGAGAATTAAATCTGATGAGGACCAGGCAGGACTTCAAAGAGACCTGGACAGACTGGACACCTGGTCCAGCAAATGGCTTCTCGAATTTAATCCTGCCAAATGCAAAGTCATGAAGATAGGGGAAGGGCACAGAAGACCACAGACAGAGTATAGGCTAGGTGGCCAAAGACTGCAAACCTCACTCAAGGAGAAAGATCTTGGGGTGAGTATAACACCGAGCATGTCTCCGGAAGCACACATCAATCAGATAACTGCTGCAGCATATGGGCGCCTGGCAAACCTGAGAACAGCATTCCGATACCTTAGTAAGGAATCATTCAAGACACTGTACACCGTGTATGTCAGGCCCATACTGGAGTATGCAGCACCTGTTTGGAACCCGCACTTGATAAAGCACGTCAAGAAACTAGAGAAAGTACAAAGGTTTGCGACGAGGTTAGTTCCAGAGCTAAGGGGAATGTCCTATGAAGAAAGATTAAGGGAAATCGGCCTGACGACACTGGAGGACAGGAGGGTCAGGGGAGACATGATAACGACATATAAAATACTGCGTGGAATAGACAAGGTGGACAAAGACAGGATGTTCCAGGGAGGGGGACACAGAAACAAGAGGCCACAATTGGAAGTTGAAGACACAAATGAGTCAGAGAGATAGTAGGAAGTATTTCTTCAGTCATAGAGTTGTAAGGCCGTGGAATAGCCTAGAAAATGACGTAGTGGAGGCAGGAACCATACACAGTTTTAAGACGAGGTTTGATAAAGCTCATGGAGCGGGGAGAGAGAGGGCCTAGTAGCAACCGGTGAAGAGGCGGGGCCAGGAGCTAGGACTCGACCCCTGCAACCACAAATAGGTGAGTACAAATAGGTGAGTACACACACACACACACACACACACACATACACTCACACACAGGGGTCAGGAGCTGAGATTCGACCCCTGCAACCACAATTAGGTGAGTAATTAGGTGAGTACATACACACACACACACACACACACACACACACACACACACACACACATACACTCACACACAGGGGTCAGGAGCTGAGATTCGACCCCTGCAACCACAATTAGGTGAGTAATTAGGTGAGTACATACACACACACACACACACACACACACACACACACACACACACACACACACACGAATCGACCCCTGGAACCACAATTAGGTGAGTACACACACACACAAGTTTGTGAAGAGTTCAGGACAGGAATTTAGGAAGATATTTCAGTGAAGACAGAAGGGCTTCCAACGAACCGAGGCGGTAGAGTACACCAGCAAGTGCTAGACACACTACACACAACCGAGGAGGTGATGAAACTGCTATGTGAACTTAATGCCTCGAAGGCGATGGGCCCAGAAAACATCTCTCCATGAGTTCAGAGGGAGCAGATGCACTGTGTGTATACCTGGAGTATACCTGGAGAGGGTTTCGGGGGTCAACGCCCCTGCGGTCCGGTCTGTGACCAGGCCTCATGGTGGATCAGGGCCTGATCAATCAGGCTGTTACTGTTGGCCGCACGCAACCCGACGTACGAACCACAGCCCGGCTGGTCACATACTGACTTTAGGTGCCTGTCCAGCGCTTAATTGAAGACAGCCAGGGGTCTATTGGTAATCTCCTTTGTGCATGCTGGAAGACAGTTGAAAAGTCTTGGGCCTCTGACACTTATTTTGTTGTCTCTTATCGTGCTTGGGGTCGCCCCTGCTTGTCATTGGGGGGATGTTGCATCATCTGCCGAGTCTTTTGCTTTCATAGGGAGTGATTTTCGTGTGCAAGTTTGGTACTAATGCCTATAGGATTTAAAAGTGTATCATGTATCTCTCCCGCTTGCATTCTAGGGAGTACAGGTTGAGGAACTTCAAGCGTTTCCATTAACTGAGGTGATTTATCGCAGTTATCTGTGCCATGAAGGTTTTCTGTATATTTTCTAGGTCAGCAATTTCACCTGCCTTGAAAGTTGCTGTTCAAGCGACTCGAAGAGTGTCATCATGGGCTTGGCATCCTTAGTTTTGAAGGTTCTCATTATCCATCCTGACATTTTTCTAGCAGATGTGATCAATACAATGTTGTGGTCTTTGAAAGTGAGATCCTCAACGTTATCACTCCCAGGGCTTTTACGTTAGTTTTTCAGTCTATTGTGTGGTTGGAATTTGTTTTACACTCTGATATAGTTTTAACAACAATCTGCAACAGGTAATGAAAAAGGGCAACTACCTGAGGCATGGAAGACAACAAATGTAGTCCTGATTTTTAAGAAAGGAGACAGACACAGAGCATTAAACTACAGACCTGTGTCACTGACATGTATAGTATGTAAAGTCATGGAGAAGATTATTAAGAGATGAATGGTGGAACATTTAAAAGGAATGGGCTCATATATGACAATCAGCACGGCCTCAGAGATGGGTAATCCTGTGTCACAAACCTACTGGAGTTCTACAACAAATTAACAGAAGACAGGACAGAGAGAGGGATGTGTAGACTGCATCTTCCTGGACTGTAAGAAGGCTTTCGACATAGTTCCACACAAGAGATTGGTTCAAAAACTAGAGGAACAGGCAGGAAGACAAGGAAAAGCACTGCAGTGGATCAAGGAATATCTGACATGGTTCGTGAGGTGTCAGAGTCGCTGCACGTGTTGAGTGGGGATTCCACAAGGGTCAATCCTAGGTTCAGTGCTGTTTCTTGTATATGTGAATGACATGACGGAAGGGATAGATTCAGAGGTTTCCTTGTCTGCAGGCGAAGTAAAACTAATGAAGAGAATTTAAGCAGACGAGGATCAGATAAGACTATAGGGGCATCTTGACAGGCCGCAATCCTGGTCAGACAAATGGCACCTGGAGTGTAATCCCATCAAGTGCAAACTCATGAAGCTTGGGGAAGGACAAAGAAGGCCGCAGACGGAGCACAGGTTAAGGGGTCAAAGGCTGCAAACCTCAGTGAAGAAAAAAGGATCTTGGGGTGAGCATCATACCGAGCACATCCCCTGAGGAGCACATCAACCAAATAACTGCTACAGCATATGGGCGCCTGGCAAACCTATGAATAGCATTTCGACATCTAAGTAAGAAGTCATCGTGTACGTCAGGCCCATATCGGAGTTTGCGGCACGAATATGGAACTCACACCTGGTCAAGCACGTCAAGAAATTGGAGAAAGTGCAAAAGTTTGCAACAAGACTAGTCCCAGAGCTAAGGGGCATGCAATATTAGGAGAGGTTAAGGGAACCCGACCTGACAACACTGGAGGACGGGAGGTATTGGGGGACATGACGACGTATAAAATACTGAGAGGAATTGACAAGGTGGATATGGCAAGAATGTTTCAGAAATGGGACACAAAAACAAGAAGACACAACTGTAATTTACGCTCAGACGAGTCATAGGGATGTTAGGAAGTATTCAGTCTCACTGTTGTCAGAAAGTGGAACAGTCTGGAGAGTGAAGTAGTGGAGGCAAGATCCATAGATGGCTTTAAGATTGGAACGATAAAGGAATTGGAGCAGGGAGAGAATGAGTCTAGTAGCAACCAGTGAAGAGGAGGGGCCAGGAGCTATGACTCAACTTATAGAACCACATATATGTGAGTACATATAGGATAGTACTCCCCCCCCACACACACACCCACACACAGGCAGAGAGAGAGGACCTAGTAGCGATCAGAGAAGAGGCGGGGCCAGGAACTGAATCTCGGCCCCTGCAACCACAATTAGGTGAGTACAATTAAGTGAATTAGGTGAGTACACACACACACACACACACACACACACACACACACTGCAAGAAGGCCTTCGACAAAGTTCCTCACATGCGATTAATGCAAAAGCTAGAAGTCAGGCACACATAACAGGAAAGGCACTGCAATAGATCAGAGAATACCTGACAGGGAGGCAACAACGAGTCATGGTACGTGTTAAGGTATCAGTGGGCGCCTGTGACGAGTGGGGTTCCACAGGGGTCAGTCCTAGGACCAGCGCTATTTTTGGTATATGTGAATGACATGAAGGAAGGGATAGATTCAGAAGTGTCCCTGTTTGCAGATTATGTGAAGTTAACGAGGAAAATGAAATCGGATGAGGATCAAGCAGGACTACAAACAGATCTGGATAGGCTGGAAGCCTGGTCCAGCAACTGGCTCCTCGAATTTAACGTCGCCAATTGCAATGTCATGAAGATCAGGGAAGGGCAAAGAAGACCACAGACAGTTTAGGCTAGGTGGCCAAAGACTGCAAACCTCACTCAAGGAAAAGGATCTTAGGGTGAGTATAATACCGAACACGTCAACCAGGTAACTGCTGCAGCATATGAGCGCTTGGCAAACGTAGGAATAGCGTTCCGATACCTCAGTAAAGAAACTTTTCAGACTCTGTACACCGTGTACGTCAGGCCCATATTAGAGTACGCAGCACCAGTTTGAAACCTACACCTGGTCAAGCACGCCATGAAACTGGAGAAAGTGCAAAGATTTGTAACAAGAACAGTCCCAGAGCTAAGGGGAATGTCCTACGAAGAAAGGTTAAGGGAAATCGGCCAGACGACACTGGAGAATTGGAGTGTTAGGGGAGACATGATAACGACATATAAAATACTGTGAGGAATTGACAAGGTGGACAAAGACAAGGTGTTCCAGAGATGGGACACAGAAACAAGGGGTCACAATTGGAAGTTGAAGACTCAGATGAATCAGAGGGATGTTAGGAAGTATTTCTTCAGTCACAGAGTTGTAATAAAGTTGGTAGAATTACCGACAATATGTAAAGTAAAAGGACACAAGTGCAACTAATGTGACATTTATTGTGGCAACGTTTCGCTCTCCAGGAGCTTTATCAAGCCATTACAAACAATACATGGACACAGAGGGTATATAAAGGCTCAGAGTGAGGTACGTCACTCTGAGTGAGGTACCTCACTAGTATTCACCTCACTCTGAGCCTTTATATACCCTCTGTGTCCATGTATTGTTTGTAATGGCTTGATAAAGCTCCTGGAGAGCGAAACGTTGCCACAATAAATGTCACATTAGTTGCACTTGTGGCCTTTTACTTTACAGTCACAGAGTTGTCAGGAAGTGCAACAGCCTAGAAAATGACGTAGTGGAGGCAGGATCCATACATAGTTTTAAGACGAGGTTCGATGAAGGTCATGGAGGAGGAAGAGAGGACCTAGTAGCGATCAGTGAAGAGGCACTGAGTCTCGACTCCTGCAACCACAAATAGGTGAGTACAAATAGGTGAGCACACACACACACACACACACACACGTGGAGGAGTCATGTGGTTTGAGCTCGTGTTTTGGCGGTAATTTCTGACTGTACCATAAGGAATAGAGTGTGAGATATAGGCGTGTGCAAGCATAAGAGTGCATATAATCACTAAAGCCCCGAAAAAAGGAAATATAAGTGATCACAGAAAAGAAAACATAGTAAATAGTGCCAAGTGCTAAGTGAGGCCGGGAGCAAGGAAGGTGAACGGTTGTGTCAGGTCTAAATAGTGTTGCCACACATAATGCAGTGGGGTATTTAAAGAATAAGTGCGACTCAAGACCAGGGAGATAAGAGATATGTATAGATGTGTCAGTAAATACAGTGAGTGAGTGAAAAAATTAGATGAGCTAGTGACTACAGTGCCTACAGGAAGTTAGTAGAAAAATTACCGAGAAGCATCAAGCATCTTCAACTATGTGGGACCCGCAATGGACGGACCGGCAACGTTACTCCATTGCCAGCCGCATGTAATATTCATCTAGTTTGAGTTGCATGGGGTCAACAGTACCTGTCTCTAGCAGAATTTACTGGCATTTAATAGAATTTATTGAGGTGTAGAAGAGTTAAGCAGTTAATGAGAGGTAGGGGCACACACACAGGCGAGGCCTAGTATACAAAGTGGAACGTAATTTTAAGCACACAAGACAGCACAGTGGGAACCAAGAGATCGGGTACATATGCAATACATATGTAGTACATACGTGGGAAATAAGGACTGTTTACATAAACACACGCACACACACATACTAGGTGAGTACAGGATTTGCTGTTAGGCACTTGAATAGCTGTAGCACACACACACACACACACACACACACACACACACACACACACACACATACGCACACACACACACACATATACAGGATTTTACACCTTCCTGTGAATTGACCCTCTAACCCTCCCTTCTCTCCCGTCTCTCTCCCTCTCTTCCTCTCTCTCTCTTCCTCTCTCTCTCTTCCTCTCTCTCTCTCTTCCTCTCTATCTTCCACTCTCTCTCTTCCTCTCTATCTTCCTCTCTCTCTCTCTCTCTCTCTCTCTCTCTCTCTCTCTCTCTCTCTCTCTCTCTCTCTCTCTCTCTCTCTCCCTCTCTCCTATCTTCCTTCTCCTCTCCCCTCTCTCTCTCACTCTTTCTCTCCCCTTTTCCTTCTCTACTCCCTCTCTTACCTTTCCCCTCTCTCACTCACTCTCTCTCTCTCTCTCTCTCTCTCTCTCTCTCTCTCTCTCTCTCTCTCTCTCTCTCTCTCTCTCTCTCTCTCTCTCTCTCTCTCTCTCTCTCTCTCTCTCTCTCTCTCTCTCTCTCTCTCTCTCTCTCTCTCTCTCTCTCTCTCTCTCTCTCTCTCCCTTCTCTCTCCCCTCCCTTCTCTCTCCCCTCTCTACTTCTACTCTCTCTCTCTCTCACTCTCCTCTCTCTCTCCCATCTCTACTCTCTCTCTCTCTCTCTCTCTCTCTCTCTCTCTCTCTCTCTCTCTCTCTCTCTCTCTTTCACTAAAAAAAAAAGAAAAAAAAAATGGTTGGGACTCGCAGGAATCAGGGATCAGAGCTTTCTGAAAAAATGGAGAAAGAGCTCTCTGTGAAATGGGAAAAGAGGTTGGAGAAGGATACGAAGAATTGGGAGGCACAAGTCGAAACTGCAGTAGCCAGGGTAAGGGTCCCAGAATTTGAGGTAAACAGGCTGAAGCAAGTCTCAGGGGCAGTGACAAGAGAAGACACAGCATATGAAGCTGAGAGGCTGAACAGGAAGGAAGGAGATATGAATTATGGTAAGGTCATATCAGCCTGCAAAGAAGGGCCAGGGAGTGAAAGGGAAGAGCAGCTGGGTGCAGATGGAGAGGGAGATAGGTCGAATGCTGAGGCACAACCATCCTACCAAGAGCCACTGGAAAAATCAAGGGAGAAAATGACCACATACAGACAGGAACCAGAGTCACAGAGGGAGAGGCAATGGGATGAGGAAAGGGCAAAATCAGTGTTTATCCATGGGCTTCGGGAGAGAGAGGAAAGGACACACACTGAAAGATGGCAGGAAGAAAGAAAGGAGATTGAGAAAATCATCACGGAAATAGGGGGAGAAAGCATGGACGAGATTGTAAATTTTCAGAGAATAGGGGGGTACTTGAAGGGGAGAAACCTGACCGATCAAGCTGATTCTCAGGACAGAAACAGTGCGGAACAGGATCCTCCAAGAGAAACCACGGTTGAAAAACTCGGAAGAGTACAAGAAGGTGTTCCTAGACAGAGACAGAACACAGAGCGATAGCAGCTGAGGGAGAGGACAAAAAAGCAAGAGGAGTTAGGAAAGGAGACAAGGATGGAACCAGCAGAGGTCAGTCAGAGCAACAGAGCAGCAAGGGCAAGCACACACACAACTATCCTCAGAACCCCACAACCTATCACACCATCCCAACACACACTACAATCCATACCTACAGCTTCCACCCAACCCCCAACCATAGAATCCCACAGTATGCTACCAGGTCTCCCACCCCCACAGGCCCCCCAAACCACAGTGTTGGAAAGGAAACTGAAGGTATGGTACACAAACGCTGATGGAACAACAAACAAGTGGGAGGAGTGGAACGATAGAGACAAAGAGGCATCACCGTACATCATAGCACTCACAGAAACCAAGCTTACAGGTATGATAACAGATGCCATCTTTCCAACGGGATACCAGATCCTGAGGAAAGACAGGAGGAACAGGGGGGGTGGAGGAGTGGCACTGCTGATCAAACACCAATGGAATTTTGATGATCTGGAGAGAGGAGACAGTGGAGAAGAAAGTGATTACATAGCGGGAACACTTCACTCTGGAGGTCCCAAGGTGGTAATTGCAGTGATGTATAACCCACCACAGAACAGCAGGAGGCCAGGGCAAGAGTATGATGAGAGCAATAGAGTAATGGTTGACACACTGGCTGCAGTGGCCAGAAGAGCTCATGCATGCAGGGCAAAGCTCCTGATCATGGGTGACTTTAACCACAAGGAGATCGACTGGGAGAACTTGGAACCAAATGGGGGCCAAGATACATGAAGGGCTAAGATGATGGAGGTGGTACTGGAAAACTTCATGTACCAACACATAAGGGACACTACAAGAGAGAGAGGAGAGGATGAACAAGCAAGACTGGACCTAGTATTCACCTTGAGTAGTGCAGATATTGAGGACATCACATATGAAAGACACCTTGGGGCCAGCGATCATGTGGTTTAGAGCTTCGAATACACAGTAGAGCTACAAGTGGAGGGGGAAGCAGGAAGGCCAGGACAAATGAAACCAAACTACAAGAAAGGGGACTACACGGGAATGAGGAACTTCCTGAACGAGGTTCAGTGGGACAGAGAACTGGCAGGGAAGCCAATTAATGAGATGATGGAATATGTAGCAACAATGTGCAAGGAGGCTGAGGAGAGGTTTGTACCCAAGGGAAACAGGAATAATGAAAAAGCCAGGATGAGCCCATGGTTCACCCAAAGGTGCAAGGAGGCAAAAACCAAGTGTGCTAGGGAATGGAAGAAATATAGAAGGCAAAGGACCCAGGAGAATAAGGAGAGCAGTCGTAGAGCCAGAAACGAATATGCACAGATAAGAAGGGAGGCCCAACGACAATATGAAAATGACATAGCAGCGAAAGCCAAATCTGACCCGAAGCTGTTATACAGCCACATTAGGAGGAAAACAAGAGTCAAGGACCAGGTAATCAGGCTAAGAAAGGAAGGAGGAGAGACAACAAGAAATGACCGTGAAGTATGTGAGGAACTCAACAAGAGATTCAAAGAAGTGTTCACAGAGGAGACAGAAGGGGCTCCAGAAAGACGGAGAGGTGGGGCACACCACCAGGTGCTGGACACAGTACACACAACCGAGGAAGAAGTGAAGAGGCTTCTGAGTGAGCTAGATACCTCAAAGGCAATGGGGCCAGATAACATCTCTCCATGGGTCCTGAGAGAGGGAGCAGAGGTGCGATGTGTACCCCTAACAACAATATTCAATACATCTATCGAAACAGGGAGATTGCCTGAGGCATGGAAGACAGCAAATGTAGTCCCAATCTTTAAAAATGGAGACAGACATGAAGCACTAAACTACAGACCAGTGTCACTGACATGTATAGTATGCAAAGTCATGGAGAAGATTATCAGGAGAAGAGTGGTGGAACACCTAGAAAGGAATGATCTCATCAACAGCAGCCAACATGGTTTCAGGGACGGGAAATCCTGTGTCACAAACCTACTGGAGTTCTATGACAAGGTGACAGCAGTAAGACAAGAGAGAGAGGGGTGGGTGGATTGGATTTTCTTGGACTGCAAGGTGTTTGACACAGTACCACACAAGAGATTAGTGCAAAAACTGGAGGACTAAGCAGGGATAACAGGGAAGGCACTACAATGGATCAGGGAATACTTGTCAGGAAGACAGCAGCGAGTAATGGTACATGGCGAGGTGTCAGAGTGGGCACCTGTGACCAGCGGGGTCCCACAGGGGTCAGTCCTAGGACCAGTGCTGTTTCTGGTATTTGTGAACGACATGACGGAAGGAATAAACTCCGAGATGTCCCTGTTTGCAGATGACGTGAAGTTGATGAGAAGAATTCATTTGATCGAAGACCAGGAAGAACTACAAAGGGATCTGGACAGGCTGCAGACCTGGTCCAGCAATTGGCTCCTGGAGTTCTCCCAGTTTGTCTTAATTTTACACAAGCTTTATTGAGTCCAATTTAACATTTTTTGAATGATTCATCATTTTATTGTTGAATTTCCCTATTGCACTGAGAGTAAAGACAGCTCACTGTGCCATTCATTCAATTTTAAAGTAAAGTTGAGCAAATCAGATTTGAGTAAAGTACAAGTTCTCTTGATTTTCAAAGTGTTGTTTATTCAGTTGAGTATTTTCTTGTGTGAGTTTCCTTGCTTACTGTGTAACCTGTCAATTTTTAATTACTTATGCAGAATAGTTAAGCATTTTCTTCCCATTTAAGTTCACTGTGTTGTGTGTTCCTCAGTTACATTTTCTTTTGTTTCTCTAAATTCTTGTTTTACATTTTGCAAACATGTCTCAAGTCTTCTCAAGCGATGCCTCAGCAATTGCTGCTAGTACAACCAGTAATGCATCAGTTCACAATTCGAGTAATCCTGTATCAAATAATAGACACACTCAGACTCTAGTCTGCGTAATTTCAGTCGTGATCCATATGATGCTATGCCATTGTTCAATGGTAATCCAGACAACCTAGAAGGTTGGTTTACCGCTGTTCGAACCAGAGCTAATGCTTCAGTTGATGGTCTTCCATCTGAGAGTTGTTTAATCAGTATCGGAAAGGAGAGTCTAGCCCGTTCTCCAGCCGCCTCACATGTGTTCAACTTAATTCGTATGAAGGACTTTCAAGACCTAACCAGGTGGCAAGATTATGAACAGTTAATTCGTAACTATCTTGAACCGGTGCGAGAAACCGATCCTTTTGTCGTTCTCAAAGAATTAGTTTGCACAGCTCCGAGGCCAGAGGAGTCATTAAATGAGTTTGCCCTTCGTCTAAATAACCTTATGTCCTCATTCGTTAGAGCGGGTCAAAATTCCAAGTACCTTAAAGATAACGATAAACCAGCCCTTGAAGGGTTTGCTAAATTAGCAGCATTTGGAGTTATCAAACAACTAATGCCACTGACATCTATGTATGTGTACAATTCAAGTCCTCTAGATGCTACTATGGGACTGCTCGCAGCTCTCATCCATGTACGTAATTTGTGTCCTGAGGGAACCTTCCCTTATCGTAAGTCTACGCCAACCACTTTGTCTACTCCTGTACTTCCTCTAGTTTGTGTTACTACCAAAACTCCCAACCTTAATCACTCGCGTCCATCATCCAAAGCTAGTGCTAAGAGCCATCATTCCCGTAGCACCCGTAGTATGTACAGTACCAACAGTCAAAGAACTTGCTACAATTGTGGTTGCCGTGGCCATATTGCAATTAATTGTCCTGATAGTCACCCTAAGAGGCGTCATACTGATGATGAGTACCAGTCAGATCTTCCCTACTGTACTTATCATAGAATACATGGACATGACACATCTGAGTGCAATGCTCTCTACAACCTTCAGTACTCTAGATCTTTCCGTGGCCGTTCCAACCGCAGAGCCAGGAGAGGAAACAGACATCGTGGTTCTCAAACTAACCAAAAACAGGCTCATTCTTCCAATTCGGGGGAATCCGAGCGCCCCAGTCTACTCGTCCAGTCGTGACAGTAGGTAATAATGAGTACACCATCCCAGTTCAAAATTCCTATGAAGCCTTAGCCAGCCTTGAGAATGACAACCTCGCTGTTGATGTTGTTTCACACGTCTCTGACGTAGAGGAATTTGGGGATGAAGTAGAAAACGCCTTCTCCGATGACAACCCACCTTTCTGTTTGCACATAACTCCAAACGAAACGATTGGTCCTTTAGTACAATCTTCTATCCATAATGCACCCGTTCATGTGTTCATGGACTCTGGTGCGCAAGTTAATATCATCAGGTTTAGCTTGTTTAAAGAGAAGCAGTTACGCCATGTCCTCCTCATTGAACCAACTACTGTAACCTCCCTTAGTGGAGTAGCTGGTTCCCTTCTGCGAGTCCGAGGTCAGACTTTGTTCACCTTTACTGTCCAAGGTAAAGACTTTACTGCTGCTTTTCTTGTTGTCGACCAGATTACTTTCCCTGGTGACCTTTTACTGGGATTTGCTTCCATGCGAGACTTACGCATTGTGCTCGACCCTTACCGATGGCATGCCCAAATTGACGACTTGATCGTTCCATTTTGGGGTTACCAGCTTGGATCAGAAATCTGCCATTCTGCCGCAGAGTATGATGTACGGATTAAGTCCTTACAAGCCAATTCATACTCCAGTAGCGTACCCAAGCGGTCAGGCACTGGTAACTCTGTCACTCCCATCTGTGTTCCACCTACACCTTCAGACATGCAAGATAGTGTATTGCAGTCTAAGTGTCCGAGGACACTTAGACTGCCTTGAGTGCTCAGCCTATCTCTGCAATGCCTGCTAGTCCAAGTAGTAGTTTCTCCACAGGGGATGCCTTGTCAGAAAACGATTACTTGAAACTAGTAATGCCATCTCTTGTTGATGTCACATGCCGTCTGCAGAAAGACGTCTCTGTTGCGGCTAGTGCTCTCACTAGAGTGTCTGTTGTTGTTCCTAATGTTCCAGATGGTGATAATGTCCTAGTTGACAGTGATTCCTGCAAGGTCAAGGGTTTATTTGTTGAACCTTCCTTACACGTTGTAAGAGACAGTAAGATCCATTTATTCCTTGCTAACACTTCGGGTCACAGTGTTCGTCTCAGAGCAAATACCAATCTCGTTGACCTAGTTCACTATCCTTACCCTGTTCAAGTACAGGATGACGTGCCACCTGACCAGTGGGTCGGTGCTATTTCAATAGGGGAGACCTCATCCACTCCACTGGATCAATCCATTCCACCAGTTGAGGAGAAAGACTTAGCTCCCACTGATTTCCCAGAAGAAGTCAAGCGTTTGTTGACTTTGTTGAACAAACGTCGTGAAGCCATTGCCTTACCAGGTGAGAAGATGGGTATAACGAACTTATTGTCCCATCGTATTCCACTTGAGCCTGGTACTAGACCTATCTATATACCTTCGTACAGAATGCCTCATTCCCAAGTTGCTGTTGCAGAAGAACTGATCAATCAAATGCTCGATTATGGAGTTATTGCACATAGCAATTCACCCTGGAATGCGCCCTTGATCCTAGTGCCTAAGAAGGACGGTACTTGGCGCCTGGTGATTGACTTTAGGAAGTTAAATGCGAAAACTATTCCAGATCGCTTCCCACTTCCTATACTAGGTGATCTTTTACGCAATATCAGAGATAACAAAGTCTTCTCGACAAGGGTTTTGGCAAGTCCCTCTTCACGAGGACAGCCAAGAGTTAACTGCATTCTCCACTCCCACAGGTCATTATCACTGCCTTCAAATGGCTTTTGGATTACGATCCTCTCCTATCACGTTCTCTAGACTCATGACCAATATCTTTAGAGGTCTTATAGGTAAAGCACTTATGGTGTACTTAGATGACGTAATCGTCATGTCCGAAGATGTGGATACACACCTGAAAAGACTTGATATAGTACTTGGTAAGCTTGAAGAAGCCAATTTAAAGATCAAACTGTCTAAATGTCAATTTTTCAGATCAGAAATTAAGTTTCTTGGTCACGTAGTCACTCCTGGAGGGGTTACGACTGATCAAAATAAAGCAACGGCAGTACTAAATTTTCCATCCCCCAAAACGGCTGATGCTGTAAGATCCTTTGTGGGCCTAGCAGGTTTCTACAGATCTTTCATTGCTAATTTTTCTTCTATAGCAGCTCGTCTAACTGAATTGCTTAAGAAAGATGCTCCTTTCGTCTGGACCTTCCATCAAGAAAGAGCATTCCAGACACTAAAAGAAAAGCTAACGTCCACTCCCATTTTGAAATTCCCAGATTTTTCTAAGACCTTCTATCTGACAACTGATGCTAGTTCAATTGGCATAGGTGCCGTACTAGCTCAGAAGACTGATGGCAAGTACAACGCAGTTGCAGTTGCTAGCCGAGTCCTTACGAAGGCTGAACGCAATTATACAGTAACGGAGCAAGAAGCTTTAGCAATAGTATGGTCTTTGAAGCACTTCCAAGACATTATTTATCAGTACCCAGTTCATGTCTTGACAGACCATGCATCACTGATACCTTTATTCCAGAACAAACAACCTACTGGAAGGTAAGCCAGATGGACCTTGACTATCCAAGAGTTCAATCCCACTTTTGAACATTTACCTGGCAAGTCAAATGTAGTTGCAGATGCTTTATCGCGACATGTTAGTGTAGTTACTGCAGATCCTCCATTTACTGCAGAGGATGTAAAGAATGCACAAAGAACAGATCCCACGTGGTCTGGTGTGATTCGATTCCTGCTCCAGGAAGATCTTATTCTTACTGTGAAGCCACCAGCACCCATCAGTGACTTTGTAATGAGCCAAGAATTACTGTATCGAACAACCGAGTTGGGTACTCCAAGTAGAAGAGTGTACCAGTTAGTAATTCCACAGTCACTAGTGAACGTAGCTCTACAGCTAGTCCACGATGCACCAGGTGTTGCACACCCTGGTATGGATCGTTCTGTGACACAAGCCAGAATGAAGTACTTTTGGCCACATATGGCAACTGACATTTCAGAGTATGTTAAGAAATGTAGTGTTTGTATGCAACATAAAGGAAATGTCAATGGTCCTAATCCGATCCAAGTGTACCCAACCACTAACGAACCGTGGGAAAGAGTTACCCTTGATTTGTTAACCAATTTTAAATGTTCCCTCCAAGGCAACAAACATCTATGTGTTATGGTAGACCATTTCACCAGATATTGTGAGTTAGTTCCTATTGCAGATAAGACTGCTGAGACAGTAGCTAAAGCGTTTAAGGAACGCATTATCTGCAGGCATACCACCCTTAAGTCCTTAGTAACAGATAATGAAGGTGAATTCTGTAATGAGATTCTTGAAAATTTGTGTACTTTGTACAAGATCTCTAAATCCACCATTGTTCCTCATCATCCTGCCAGCAATGGGTTAGCTGAACGAACCAATAAGAAAGTACTTGATGTCTTGAGAGCCACTATCAACCCCAATAGTGAAACTTGGGATGAAGTTATACCAGATGTTCAATGTGCCATAAATTCTGCTTACAATGCTTCCATAGGTGATACTCCACATTATGCATTGTATGGTGTAGACAAGCGTTTACCCTATGAGTTGTTATATTCCACTCCGAAACCCAATTACAACCCTGATGATTTCATAGCAACTCGTACCAGCATGGCTCAGAGTGTTTTTAGAAGAATCCGTGAAACACTTCATAAATCAACAGCAGAATTTACTAGAGTAACTAATAGCCGTGCTAAGCCGTCAAAAGTTAAAGTAGGTTCGAGAGTAATGCTGACAAATTTCAACAAAACATCCGAAATGCCTAAGCTCAATCAAAAGTTTGTTGGCCCTTATCGAGTTGTAGAACATATCTCTGGCAATAAGTATAAGGTTAGAGAAATTAGTACTGGTAAGTACAAAGAATCGCATTTAGATCATATGAAATTAGTATAGGTAGTAGGTTGGTAGACAGCAACCACCCAGGGAAGTACTACCGTCCTGCCAGATGACTGTGAAACAAAAACCTGTAACTGTTTTGCATGATGGTAGGATTGCTGGTTTTCTTTTTCTGTCTCATAAACACGCTAGATAACAGGGATATCTTGCTACTCCTACTTACACTTTGGTCACACTTCACAGACACGCACATGCATATATATATATACATACATCTAGGTTTTTCTCCTTATTCTAAATAGCTCTTGTTCTTTTTTTTATTTCTTCTATTATCCATGGGGAAGTGGAAAAGAATCTTTCCTCCGTAAGCCATGCGTGTCGTATGAGGCGACTAAAATGCCGGGAGCAATGGGCTAGTAACCCCTTCTCCTGTATACATTTACTAAAAAAGAGAAGAAGAAAAACTTTATAAAACTGGGTTGTTTAAATGTGCGTGGATGTAGTGCGGATGACAAGAAACAGATGATTGCTGATGTTATGAATGAAAAGAAGTTGGATGTCCTGGCTCTAAGCGAAACAAAGCTGAAGGGGGTAGGAGAGTTTCAGTGGGGGGAAATAAATGGGATTAAATCTGGAGTATCTGAGAGAGTTAGAGCAAAGGAAGGGGTAGCAGTAATGTTAAATGATCAGTTATGGAAGGAGAAAAGAGAATATGAATGTGTAAATTCGAGAATTATGTGGATTAAAGTAAAGGTTGGATGCGAGAAGTGGGTCATAATAAGCGTGTATGCACCTGGAGAAGAGAGGAATGCAGAGGAGAGAGAGAGATTTTGGGAGATGTTAAGTGAATGTATAGGAGCCTTTGAACCAAGTGAGAGAGTAATTGTGGTAGGGGACCTGAATGCTAAAGTAGGAGAAACTTTTAGAGAGGGTGTGGTAGGTAAGTTTGGGGTGCCAGGTGTAAATGATAATGGGAGCCCTTTGATTGAACTTTGTATAGAAAGGGGTTTAGTTATAGGTAATGCATATTTTAAGAAAAAGAGGATAAATAAGTATACACGATATGATGTAGGGCGAAATGACAGTAGTTTGTTGGATTATGTATTGGTAGATAAAAGACTGTTGAGTAGACTTCAGGATGTACATGTTTATAGAGGGGCCACAGATATATCAGATCACTTTCTAGTTGTAGCTACACTGAGAGTAAAAGGTAGATGGGATACAAGGAGAATAGAAGCATCAGGGAAGAGAGAGGTGAAGGTTTATAAACTAAAAGAGGAGGCAGTTAGGGTAAGATATAAACAGCTATTGGAGGATAGATGGGCTAATGAGAGCATAGGCAATGGGGTCGAAGAGGAATGGGGTAGGTTTAAAAATGTAGTGTTAGAGTGTTCCGCAGAAGTTTGTGGTTACAGGAAAGTGGGTGCAGGAGGGAAGAGGAGCGATTGGTGGAATGATGATGTAAAGAGAGTAGTAAGGGAGAAAAAGTTAGCATATGAGAAGTTTTTACAAAGTAGAAGTGATGCAAGGAGGGAAGAGTATATGGAGAAAAAGAGAGAGGTTAAGAGAGTGGTGAAGCAATGTAAAAAGAGAGCAAATGAGAGAGTGGGTGAGCTGTTATCAACAAATTTTGTTGAAAATAAGAAAAAGTTTTGGAGTGAGATTAACAAGCTAAGGAAGCCTAGAGAACAAATGGATTTGTCAGTTAAAAATAGGAGAGGAGAGTTATTAAATGGAGAGTTAGAGGTATTGGGAAGATGGAGGGAATATTTTGAGGAATTGTTAAATGTTGATGAAGATAGGGAAGCTGTGATTTCGTGTATAGGGCAAGGAGGAATAACATCTTGTAGGAGTGAGGAAGAGCCAGTTGTGAGTGTGGGGGAAGTTCGTGAGGCAGTAGGTAAAATGAAAGGGGGTAAGGCAGCCGGGATTGATGGGATAAAGATAGAAATGTTAAAAGCAGGTGGGGATATAGTTTTGGAGTGGTTGGTGCAATTATTTAATAAATGTATGGAAGAGGGTAAGGTACCTAGGGATTGGCAGAGAGCATGCATAGTTCCTTTGTATAAAGGCAAAGGGGATAAAAGAGAGTGCAAAAATTATAGGGGGATAAGTCTGTTGAGTGTACCTGGTAAAGTGTATGGTAGAGTTATAATTGAAAGAATTAAGAGTAAGACGGAGAATAGGATAGCAGATGAACAAGGAGGCTTTAGGAAAGGTAGGGGGTGTGTGGACCAGGTGTTTACAGTGAAACATATAAGTGAACAGTATTTAGATAAGGCTAAAGAGGTCTTTGTGGCATTTATGGATTTGGAAAAGGCGTATGACAGGGTGGATAGGGGGGCAATGTGGCAGATGTTGCAAGTGTATGGTGTAGGAGGTAGGTTACTGAAAGCAGTGAAGAGTTTTTACGAGGATAGTGAGGCTCAAGTTAGAGTATGTAGAAAAGAGGGAAATTTTTTCCCAGTAAAAGTAGGCCTTAGACAAGGATGTGTGATGTCACCGTGGTTGTTTAATATATTTATAGATGGGGTTGTAAGAGAAGTAAATGCGAGGGTCTTGGCAAGAGGCGTGGAGTTAAAAGATAAAGAATCACACACAGGGTGGGAGTTGTCACAGCTGCTCTTTGCTGATGACACTGTGCTCTTGGGAGATTCTGAAGAGAAGCTGCAGAGATTGGTGGATGAATTTGGTAGGGTGTGCAAAAGAAGAAAATTAAAGGTGAATATAGGAAAGAGTAAGGTTATGAGGATAACAAAAAGATTAGGTGATGAAAGATTGAATATCAGATTGGAGGGAGAGAGTATGGAGGAGGTGAACGTATTCAGATATTTGGGAGTGGACGTGTCAGCGGATGGGTCTATGAAAGATGAGGTGAATCATAGAATTGATGAAAGAAAAAGAGTGAGTGGTGAACTTAGGAGTCTGTGGAGACAGAGAACTTTGTCCTTGGAGGCAAAGAGGGGAATGTATGAGAGTATAGTTTTACCAACGCTCTTATATGGGTGTGAAGCATGGGTGATGAATGTTGCAGCGAGGAGAAGGCTGGAGGCAGTGGAGATGTCATGTCTGAGGGCAATGTGTGGTGTGAATATAATGCAGAGAATTCGTAATTTGGAAGTTAGGAGGAGGTGCGGGATTACCAAAACTGTTGTCCAGAGGGCTGAGGAAGGGTTGTTGAGGTGGTTCGGACATGTAGAGAGAATGGAGCGAAACAGAATAACTTCAAGAGTGTATCAGTCTGTAGTGGAAGGAAGGCGGGGTAGGGGTCGGCCTAGGAAGGGTTGGAGGGAGGGGGTAAAGGAGGTTTTGTGTGCGAGGGGCTTGGACTTCCAGCAGGCATGCGTGAGCGTGTTTGATAGGAGTGAATGGAGACAAATGGTTTTTAATACTTGACGTGCTGTTGGAGTGTGAGCAAAGTAACATTTATGAAGGGATTCAGGGAAACCGGCAGACCGGACTTGAGTCCTGGAGATGGGAAGTACAGTGCCCGCACTCTGAAGGAGGGGTGTTAATGTTGCAGTTTAAAAACTGTAGTGTAAAGCACCCTTCTGGCAAGACAGTGATGGAGTGAATGATGGTGAAAGTTTTTCTTTTTCGGGCCACCCTGCCTTGGTGGGAATCGGCCAGTGTGATAATAATAATAATAATGAAATTAGTATGCAATGTTGATGATATTGCTACCCAGACTAATGTGACAGATGCTGAAAATCCTCTTGACTCTGTACCCTCTACCTCAAATACTCAGTCAGATATTCAACCTGAATGTCGTTACTCCTTGCATACTCGACAAGTAATGAGAAACCCACAAGTATCTTTTATAGATACTCGTTCAGATCTCCCTCAGTCAAGGCATGTGTTAGCCATTGCAGAGGAATTCGATTCTCCCAGAGATAACCATTCTGCATATGTAAACCTCACCCTCGCAGAATTGGGTTTAAATGTACATAGCCTGTATAATCAGATGTCAGAGATGAAGGAAATTGTCAACTGTTTGTTATTAACTGATCAGTTTTTCAGAATTTTTTTTTTTCGTGTTCACCCTCCCTCCATATTCTGAGAATTTGACAGTAATGATCTGAGTGCACCAGATGCCTTTGCTGTTAATTTCACCTTGTATATATATATATATATATATATATATATATATATATATATATATATATATATATATATATATATATATATATATATATATATATATATATATATATATATATATTTATTTATTTATTTATTTATTTCCTCAGAATCCGTAGAGTGCATGAATACAGATCGATCGATCAATTCCATCCCATATTGTACAATGATTTGTTTTTATAGTTTGTAATGCATTACAATGAAACTCATTACACTAAGTGATTATGTTAACACCCATTACACAAAACTAATTATGTTAACATCCATTATGATACCATCCATTAGTTCTAAGTTATATATGAATTTGTTATTGTATAGAATCAGCCCAGAATCACCTGCCTGTTCAGGTAGTGTATGTCAAGACGACATACGTAACATGACTGAGCTGTCAGCATAGTTGCTGAATCCCCTTACATGTGTTGTATAGATTAACTGAGCATTATAGTATCATCCATGTGCTTATATAGAAGATCCCTAGGCCTGTGACTGTATGACGTCAAGGGATGCTGTATGAGTGAGCGGGACAGGCTACCTCGGCCTCAGTCGACGCATAGGCATAGAAGAAGGCAGGACATGGCAGGCTGGGCTCCCTCCATCTCCCATTACCACAGTCTGACAATATAGCATTACCACCCATCAAGTGAGTTTACCTTATCCATCAATCTCCTCACTTAAGGAAAAAGATCTTGGAGTGAGCATAACACCAGGCACATCTCCTGAAGCGCACATCAACCAAATAACTGCTGCAGCATATGGGCGCCTACCAAACCTCAGAACAGCATTCCGACATCTTAATAAGGAATCATTCAGGACCCTGTACACCGTGTACGTTAGACCCATATTGGAGTATGCGGCACCAGTTTGGAACCCACACCTAGCCAAGCATGTAAAGAAATTAGAGAAAGTGCAAAGGTTTGCAACAAGACTAGTCCCAGAGCTAAGAGGTATGTCCTACGAGGAGAGGTTACGGGAAATCAACCTGACGACACTGGAGGACAGGAGAGATAGGGGGGACATGATAACGACTTACAAAATACTGAGAGGAATTGACAAGGTGGACAAAGACAGGATGTTCCAGAGATTGGACACAGCAACACGGGGACACAGTTGGAAGCTGAAGACACAGATGAATCACAGGGATGTTAGGAAGTATTTCTTCAGCCACAGAGTAGTCAGGAAGTGGAATAGTTTGGGAAGCGATGTAGTGGAGGCAGGATCCATACATAGCTTTAAGCAGAGGTACGATAAAGCTCATGGTTCAGGGAGAGTGACCTAGTAGCGACCAGTGAAGAGGCGGGGCCAGGAGCTTGGACTCGACCCCTGCAACCTCAACTAGGTGAGTACAACTAGGTGAGTACACACACACACACACACACACACACACACACACACACACACACACACACACACACACACACACACACACACACACACATCCTCCTCCACTAAATGGATCAATATTTTCATCTTGATTAATAATGCTGTTTATCTCTACTTGATCTTAATTATTTTATCTATGACTACCATCTTGGATCCTTCTTTTTCCTTATTTTTCAAGAGTATTTACTCAGTACTGTCAGTACTTGAAAATTTTTCCATTTAGTGTAGTGATAAATTAGGATTACATTTTTGTTATTTCTTAGTCTTTCATACCGATATAAATTTTACATTGTTACCTTCCGTCTTTTTTGTCGCTCTAGTGCCTTTGTACATAAATAACCCGCACATAGAAGAAAGAAGCTTACGACGACTGTTCTTCCTACTATCAATGTGCGCCCTTCACTCTGGCTCCGCTATGTGGATCACATTTTTGCTCTGTGTCCTCATGACTCTAGTCTCTTCCAACAATTTAATGATACTCTTAATAATCTTGCCCCTTCCATTAAGTTTAAAGCTGAATGAGAATCAAATTCCTTGCTTCCTTTCCTTGATGTTCATGTCCACCGATCAGATACAGGTTTTGCCTTTTCCGTTTACCGCAAACCTATGCACAGTGGCATGTACATTCAATACTTTTCTTATCTTTTGTGTCAAGAAAAGTGTTCTTATCTCCCTCCTTCTCCGTGCTCTCCGCATTTGTGGTCCTCAGTTCCTTCAATCAGAAATTTCCCCTCTTCATAATTCATTTTCCCGTCTTGGCTACCCTTCCCATTTCACAGGCTCTGCCTTCTCACGTGCTAAACGTAGTTTCTTCTCTCCCAAACTCTCTACTTTTGGGAACTCTTCTGTCCTCTGCCTTCTCTACATTTCCGGTCTTTCTAATCTCAACAACTCTCTCTATTCCGTAGACATAAAACTTACTTTCCGCCAGACTAACACCCTACGTCCCAATCTCGTTCATACCTCTTCTCCCACTGCAGATGCTCCTGGTGTCTACTCTATTTCTTGTTCCTCCTGTCCCCTTCAATACTTTGGAGAAACTGGCAGGTATCTTTCTGACAGACTTAGGGAGAATAAAAATAGTGTTGGGCTTGCCGACACTAACAATGCTCTTTTCTGTCACGTCAGAGATCACAGTCATCCTATTGACTGCCCTGCTAAAACTGTCTTCCCTACTTCCAATTCCAACAGTCGCCGTCTGGTTGAATCCTCCCTAATACATAACTTTCCTTGTATGAATTTTAGTACTGGCTTCAGCTCTGTAGATGCCTTCCTTTCCCACTACATTGTTAAATGCTCCAAACTTCAGAACGCCCGTGACTTAACCTGATTGCTCCTTTTTCATCTTCTTCCTTTTCTCCTTTCCTCTTTCCATTTTCTCCTTTGGGATGTCTTTCTTCTGCCTTGCATATTTGCTCCTTCATTATTTATTTATCAATTCCCCCCCTCCTCTGTGTTCTTGCTCTTACCCTCTGTGGGCACCTAGCTCCCTTGCAGTCCTCCTCTTTCTTAGTATTTGACTGACTCCTTCTTACTATCTCCCCACTACCACTACCTTCTACTCCACTACTACCACTACTACCACCTCCTACCTGTATATACTCCCTCCTACATAATCGACTAATGATCTCGCCTCTCTAATTATCCCGTGTTAGGAGTGACTGGTTACTGGACCATCGTCTTCACCATCAGGACTGGTGCGTCGGTGGCTGCCACGTCATCGACCAACGATCTCGCCTCTCTAATTGCCCTGTGTTGGGAGTGACTTTTCCTCAGAGTGGTGATTGCTGCACCTTCGTCTTCGCCATCAGGATTGGTGCGTCGGAGGCCTCCCTCTGCACTCCTGTTGCTGTCTGGGGTCTCCACGCCATGCAGTCAGTGTTGCCTCTCCTCGCCGTTCACAGTCAGTGTTGCCTCTCCTCGCCGTTCACAGTCAGTGTTGCCTCTCCTCGCCGTTCACAGTCAGTGTTGCCTCTCCTCGCCGTTCACAGTCAGTGTTGCCTCTCCTCGCCGTTCACAGTCAGTGTTGCCTCTCCTCGCCGTTCACAGTCAGTGTTGCCTCTCCTCGCCGTTCACAGTCAGTGTTGCCTCTCCTCGCCGTTCAGGGCATACAATCCTCCATCAAGCTACAGCTCACCTCAGGGTCCTGCTCCCCAGTGTCGGACTCCACAAGAAAACTTTAAAATAATAGCTAGCTGAGCATTCTCACGGATTTGGCCGCCACAACTGATAATTCATCTTTACTATGCCTTATATGTCTTCCACCTCCTCCCCCCCCCCCCTACCACACCCACTCTACCGCCCACTCCGGCCTCTACCCCGTCTACTCCTGCCTCTGCCTCTTCCAAATCCAATTCTTTCTCGCTAAACCTCAAATACTCGAATTCTGATCATGCACTATCTGTCCTGGAAATTTATTGTACCAGATCACTGGTACAATAAATTGTACCAGATCACTGGTCTTTAAAACAAACTCAGGCTTCAAACTCCTTCTTGACAGACATCCCTACGAAACGTACACCTCAACTGCTACCAGACAAAAACTTCTAAATGACGGCTTCACTATTATTTGGATCCCTGAGCACCGCGCCAAATGCACAGTCATTGCAAAACACAGACTATTCTCTCCTGACTGCCAATTAGACATCCCTTCGCTGAATCTGTACTGGAAGACGCTCAGTGACAGACAAACAGACAAACTTGAGACACGACATGACTACTGGACCTCTCTCCTTGATGAAGACATTCACAGACCCACAAACCAACACAACCTTTTCTACTCCTTGTTTGATCCTGCTCCTAACCCTAGTTACAAAAAACCTTTAGATTCTTTGTCAGGTACCTTGTGCTGTTCGTTCTCTGAACAACGTTTGCCTTTGCTGCTGGGTTAAGCCCTGGCTCAATTTCTACACTCCTCTATAGTGCTAATCTTCACCTGTCCCGTCTTAACCGCGCCTGCTACTCCGTCTCTCAGTATTTGTCCCACGATCGCCTTAGCTACTGGGTTAAGCCCTGGCTCTATTTCTACAACTAAGAACACTCCTCTCTAGCGCTATTCTACTTCTGTCCCGTTTTCCCTGTTCGTTCGTTCCTTTCGTTAGTGTGACTTTGTAAATGGTCCAAGTCGGACCGAAACGTCGTCGTAAGCTCCTCTCTTCTATGTGCGAGTTATTTGTGTATCGTTCCAGTCACGGTATTGTGCCTTTTTTGTTATTTAGTACCTCTGTATTCTTTGTAAATGCCTCGCTGTTTTCCTTATACTTTCCTGGTCTTTCATATCCACTACATTACAGGATTTCTTTTCAACTTTTCAAGGGTACCTTCAGGGTAATGTGTTTGAAGGTAATGTGTTTCAAGGTAATGTGTTTCAGGGTAATGTGTTTGAAAGTAATGTGTTTCAAGGTAATGTGTTTCAGGGTAATGTGTTTGAAGGTAATGTGTTTCAGGGTAATGTGTTTGAAAGTAATGTGTTTCAAGGTAATGTGTTTCAGGGTAATGTGTTTCAAGGTAATGTGTTTCAGGGTAATGTGTTTGAAAGTAATGTGTTTCAAGTTAATGTGTTTCAGGGTAATGTGTTTCAGGGTGTGTTTCAAGGTAATGTATTTCAAGGAAATAATCTCTGCCGCAAGGTGGAGAGACTTTCAATGTGATTCAAGAGTGTTTTCAAAGAATAGTATAATAGTGAACAAAGAATACTAAGGTGTTTCATGATCCTGACAACATTAAGTGTTTCAGAGGAAAGTGAATGATCAAAGAGAGTTTCATGTAAAAGGTACCACTTATATTCATATAGTTTATCTGGACATGATACATAGTCGTACAAGGAATTACAGTAGTTGGATGAACATGCCAAAAGCCCCTTGTATGCAGACCATTACGGGCAGGCTTAAAATTAACTTAAAATTAACAAGCAGTGATAGGTTCAGTGGTAAAAATTACAGTAAACAATTTACAATATGAAGTACAATTGAATATTTGAAACAATGAAATTTGAACATACCGATGCTGAAGCATTATAGTTGTACAAATTTGTCACATTACAATGTAAAACAAAAGATGATCAATTTGCTATATGTTGTCTTGAAGTTTTAAGATTTAAGTAATTGGGAGAATTATTGGTAATGTTAAATATTGATTGTTGATTATTTAGTCCTGGGCGAGTAAGTGGTTTTTTAGAAGAGTCTTAAATTGATTTTCAGGCCTGGTTACTTTAGTATGTCCTGGTAAAGAATTCCAGATTTTGGGGCCCTTTATGTGCATAGAGTTTTACACAGTGTGATATGGACACGGGGTACATAAAAAATAAATCTGTGTCTCGTGTTATGGTTGTGTGTCCTGTTAAGATTGGTGAGGAGAAGTTTGAGTGGAGGGTTTATGTTTGCGTGTATTGTTCTATGTATGTAGTAGGTACATGAATAAGTGTGGATGTTCTTTATGATGATCAAATTTAGACTTTTGAATAGAGGTGGAGTATGCTGTCACAAGTGGGAATTTGTTATTCTGATTGCAGCCTTTTGCTGGGTTATTAGAGGCCTTAGGTGATTTGATGTTGATCCCCATGCACAAATTCCATATGTGAGATAAGGGTAGATGAGTGGATGATACAGTGCAAGGAGAGCCGATTGTGGAACATAGTACCATATCTTTGATACTATGCCTACTGTCTTAGGAGATTTTCTTGGAAATTTGTTGTATATGTGTCTGGAATTTGAGGCTACTGTCTAGGTGGATTCCTAGGAATTTTCCCTCTCAGTCTTGTGATGGGTGATTTAGTGTTATGTTAAGTGGAACATTTGCAGCTCTGGTTCCAAACTGAATGAAATATGTTTTGTCAGTATTTAGGGTAAGTTTATTCATCATCCAGGTAGATATTTTCTGCAATTCAGCATTGACACTGTTGGCGAGTATGGCTGGGTTTGGGTGGGAGAAGACGTATGTAGTGTCATCTGCAAATAATATGGGTCTGAGTAGCTGTGGTGCATTCGGAAGATCATTGATGTAGATGAGAAAGAGGAGTGGTCCAAGGACACTTCCCTGCGGGACTTCTACTGTGATTGGTTGCGTGGAAGAGTTTGCACCATTTGCGTATAGGTATTGGCTTCTGTTACTAAGGTATGACTTTAGGTAGTTGAGGGAATGGCCTCTTATACCACAGTGTGTTAATTTAGTGTGCAGCAAATTCATGGTCGACTGTATCAAAAGCTTTACGTAAGTCAATGAAAATTCCCAATGGGACTCCTTTCTTCTCGAGATCGGTATATATTAGCTCTAGCATGTGTATAATAACATCATTTGTGCTTTTATTATTCCGGTGGCCTGGTGGTGGCCCGGTGGCCTGGTGGCTAAAGCGGCCCGGGTTCGATTCCCGGCGGGTGGAAACATTTCGACACGTTTCCTTACACCTGTTGTCCTGTTCACCTAGCAGCAAATAGGTACCTGGGTGTTAGTCGACTGGTGTGGGTCGCATCCTGGGGGACAAGATTAAGGACCCCAATGGAAATAAGTTAGACAGTCCTCGATGACGCACTGACTTTCTTGGGTTATCCTGGGTGGCTAACCCTCCGGGGTTAAAAATCCGAACGAAATCTTATCTTATCTTATCTTTAGTATGTTTGAGATGAGGTAGGAATAGATCCGTCTATGAATTAATTTTTCAAAGATTAGAGAGTTAGAGATTTTAGAGTTTCATGTAAAAGTGGCACTTACAAAGAGTATCATGTAGAAATGGATCAGAGAGCTAACAAGTGACAACTGATCAGATGGTTTCGTGCAGAGGCACAACTTTCAAAAGTGGTTCAAGGAAAGATAATGAGTTTCGAGAAAGTGTTCAAGAGTGCATCGGTGTTCACTGAAATGTAATGAGTAGCAGGAAAACTTTCCTCTAAAGAGTCATGTTTTACAGTTTCAGAAATATTGTTCTCATAACCGAGTGCTGCAAGATAATTTATAAAAAGATAGCGCTTCAAGGTGATATATGTTTTTTCAAGGTTGTGTAAACAATTTTCATTAATTCTCTCAACTTTTCAAAAAGTTGAGAAAGTATTATCAAGCAAGTCCATGGTCGACAGGAATATAATTGAATCTTGTTTCATAAAAAGCAGTTGTGACAATAATATAAATATTTCCTTTGGTTTATATAAATTAGATCCATTTATAATTAATAGAATTTGGGAAGAATTTAATAATACACTGGACAAAAAATAATTTAAAAAATTTTCTTGGGTAGAATAGTTTGTTGGTGGGTTGTGCAAAGGACCTGTCCAGTTGGGCCGGCGCGCGTCAGGTGTTTAACCGTTGTGGGATCTGATAGTGAGGTGTTGGCCAGACCCCTTATATACCTTCCTTGGATGCTTTACTTTCATAGTTCCTTGATAATGTGAGTAGTCACGAAAGCACTTGGAATTTCTCTATTCTTTCAGAGTGGTTGTTTTGCATATATATATATATATATATATATATATATATATATATATATATATATATATATATATATATATATATATATATATATAGAGCTGTCTGTACTGTCTTAACACAATAACATAAATAAAGAGGATATATGTGACTTCCTATAAACTGAACCACTTCACAATGTCAGCAACGGGTTAATCACAAGACTTAGGCTGACAATTATAGTATTGGAGATCTCTCGGTACCACTGCTTTCCCGAGAGAATCAGAACTCGCTAGTGAAATCCCGCTCCTAAGAATAAATAACAAAAAGGCACAATACCGTGACTGGAACGATACACAAATAACCCGCACATAAAAGACAGAAGCTTACGACGACGTTTCGGTCCGACTTGGACCATTGACAAAGTCACGCTAACAGGGGAGGAGCAGGACGGCTATATATAGGCAGGAAGAGGTGGAGGTAGTAGTAGTGGTAGTAGTAGTAGTAGTAGTAGTAGTAGTAGTAAAAGAATTGTATATAATACCGACAGGATGAAATGACACACGCACAACACCCGGGCATCCTCACCGTAGACGTTTCGCCATCCAGCCAGCCACTGGATGGCGAAACGTCCACAACAAAGACAACCAGACGCCGCACATGTGTCTAATTTCATCAGTAGTTGTAGTAGAAGAAGAAGAGGTAGTGGTAGTGGTAGTGGTAGAAGTGGGAAATAAGGAAGACGAGCCAGTCAAATACAAAGGAAGGGGAGCACTCTCCCACTACATTGTAAAATGCTCCAAACTTCAGAACACCCGTGACTTAACCTGATTCCTCATTTTTTCTTCTTCTTCTTTTTCTTCTTCCTCTTCCCCTTTCCTCTCTCCTTTTCTCCTCTGGGTTGTCTTTCTCTCTCCTGTCTCGTGTTTCTGTTCCTTCTTTATTTTATTTCACCACTTCCCCTTTCACGCACCTCGGTGCGCTTGCTCTCCCTCTGTGGGTTTCTAGCTCTCTTGCAGTGCTCCCCTTCCTTTGTATTTGACTGGCTCGTCTTCCTTATTTCCCACTTCTACCACTACCACTACTACTACCTCTTCTTCTTCTACTACAACTACTGATGAAATTAGACACATGTGCGGCGTCTGGTTGTCTTTGTTGTGGACGTTTCGCCATCCAGTGGCTGGCTGGATGGCGAAACGTCTACGGTGAGGATGCCCGGGTGTTGTGCGTGTGTCATTTCATCCTGTCGGTATTATATACAATTCTTGTACTACTACTACTACTACTACTACTACCACTACTACTACCTCCACCTCTTCCTGCCTATATATAGCCGTCCTGCTCCTCCCCTGTTAGTGTGACTTTGTCAATGGTCCAAGTCGGACCGAAACGTCGTCGTAAGCTTCTGTCTTTTATGTGCGGGTTATTTGTGTCCCGCTCCTAAGACTATTCTGGAGATAGTACTGAGGGACTAGGAGAACCTCTTAGGTAATGCTCACTACCCGAGGTGAGAGCGAACTGCCCTGAGTAGAATGCTCAGGTTTGACGTCAACTCGGTATAAGTGAGGGTGGAGAGGTATAAACGGTCCACTAGGTGCTTCACTCCCTAGCCTTTGAACTCTTACAGTCGCCTAGTTTCCTACCAAAACATATACATTAATAATACCCAGTCATATAATCCATTGTTATATAATTTAGAGTCATATAATGTTACAAACTTGAGGAATCTTTAATTTAGCTATTATTAAAGAAACGCTGAGTATAATATTAAGTTAAAATCATTGTCTGCATCGCTCTTGGGCCGCGTAGACCCCCTTGCCTGACGCTTCTCAGTAACCCGACAGCAGTGGTATGAGGAGGGTTTGTTGTGTCTCTGTTGACACCGCTGGTGTTAAGATGGCGGTTTGTCATCGCAGACGCATTAATACTATTGGTATTGAACTGCTTCGAGGTGCGATTACACCTAGTTCAGCTCAGATACTCTTACCCAAGATAATCAGGGAGACATATGGCATTCAAGACTGTGAATTGTATGGGGTAGCGTTGAATGGAGTGCATAGAATATTTGTGAAACTGCTTGCTGCGACAGTTTATGAATCGGTGGTTACGCGCTTTCAAGATGTGTGTTTTGACGTTACGCCTGCTGTGCGTGTGAGACTGGTGGACGTGTCTCGACATTATACCTGGATAAAATTGCGGAATGTCCCCTTTGAGGCGAACGAAGCTGACATCAGAAACGTATTTGAGAAATACGGGACCGTGCATTCTGCCCAGCAGGGTAAGTGGTTGATGAGTGCCTACGCAGGTATGCCGGAAGGTACTTTCAGCCTTAAAATGACGTTGCGGCAACCCATACCATCATACGTGTATCTTCAAGATTTTAGGACACAGGTAATGGTTTTATATCCTGGACAACGGCGTACGTGTCGCATTTGTGGAGAGTATGACCACTGACCACACCAGTGGTCAGTGGTCAGTCGACATAGTGGTCAGTGGTCAGTCGACACGTGAGGTCACAGACCCTGAGCTGCTTTGGGGATTAGCGTGGACGGTTACAAAGCATGGCTTGCTTCTGCAGTGTTTTAAAAATTGAGGTTGGAGAGTTGAAGGAGGAGGTCTTGCTTCTCCAGGAGGAGATTAGGAGGCTGAAGGTCCACCTCAATGGGTCTGGGAGAGAGTGTGAGGTGGCTGGAGTTGTGGGGAATGAGGCTTCTAGCAGTGAGGTGCACTCTGTCTCTCGCTGTGAGGAGGCTGTAGGTGGGGAGGTAGCAACGGCTACCAGCAGTGAGGTGCAGCCCAGCACCTGCTATAGCTTTTTGTAATAGGAATAAGAAGATGAGAGATAGAGTGTGCTTCCCTGGAGCTGGTGTTGGGGACATAGTCAACAGGCTGGATAATATCATGTCAGGTAATGGGAACAAGCCCATTATCTGTCTCAGTGCTGGTGGAAATGATATTGGGAAGGGTAGGAGAGAAGAGCTGCTAGATAAGTACAGGTCAGCTATAGATTTCATTAAGTCTAAGGGAGGGATCCCAATCATATGTAGCATCTTGCCTAGAAGGGGAGTAGGAAATGAATGGTTGTCTAGGGCAATCGGTGTAAATTGCTGGCTAGACAGATACTGCAAGGAACTTGCAATCCCATTCATTGACAACTGGAACAACTTTTATGGCAAACATGATATGTATGCAAGGGATGGGGTACATCTCTCTGGGGCTGGGGTGGTAGCACTTGCAGACTCGATTGAGAAGGCCATTGGTGAAATGCCTATGATTTTAAACTGATGGAAGATAGAGGTATGGGTGTGTGTGGGAAACAAGCAGGTTGCAACACTAGGGTTGGAAACAGTAAATGTATAAAAGGCATTCAGCATGAAGTTATAAATAAAAACAATAGATCAGGTCAGCAAACAAAGGGGGACAGCAGAGGGCATCAAGGGACTAGCTCCCTTAAGGTTTACTATACTAATAGCAGGAGTGTAAGAAATAAGATAGATAAGCTAAGATTAATTGCAAGTGCAGGAAACATGGATATTATTGCTATAACAGAGACCTGGCTCAATCTGAAAGATAGAGAGATGCCCTCTGAATGTCACATACAAGGCTATAAATTATTCCACACTGACAGGGTCAACAGGAAAGGTGGTGGAGTAGCGATGTATGTCAGAGACAATTTAAATTGTGTTAGACAAGATATTAAATTAAAAGCGTCAGCCACTGAATCTGTTTGGTTACAGCTTCTCGAGGGCCGAGAAAAACTAATTTTGGGTGTGATTTACAGGGCCCCAAATCTTGATAGGGAGTGCAGTAAACTTCTATGGGACGAAATTCGTAAGGCATCTACATACGAAAATGTTGTGCTAATGGGAGATTTCAACTATAGACAGATTGACTGGAGCAATTTGGCAGGAAATTTAGAGTCAGGTGACTTTCTTGATACGATCCAGGATTGTTTTTTAAAACAGTCTGTGACAGAGCCAACTAGGGGAAATAACTTCCTTGACTTGGTTCTTGCCAGTAGGGAAACAATAATTAATAATCTTGAGGTTAATGATGAGCTTGGGGAAAGTGATCACAAATCACTCAGTTTTAATATATCATGGAATTCCCCTAATAATGGCAATCAAGTCTCTGTCCCTGACTTCTGCTTGGCTGATTTCATAGGACTGAAAAATTACTTAGGTGGGCTGAACTGGAATGACCTGACTAAGGGTCAGGTAGGTGGTGATGGTTGCCGATATGACGCTTTCCAGGGCATAGTTCAAGCTGCTCAGTCAAATTATGTTCCAAATAGGGAAATCAGATCAAACAAAAATGATCCTAAATGGATGAACAATAGATTAAAATATCTAATTGGTCAAAAGAGAGGCATATATAGGCAATTCAAAAGAGGAGAGGGGCAATTAAGAAATCGATATATTCAGTTAAAGAGAGAAATAAAAAAAGGAATTAGAAAAGCAAAAAGAGATTATGAGGTTAAAGTTGCAAGAGATTCGAAGACTAACCCAAAAGGATTCTTTCAGGTATACAGAAGTAAGATCAGGGACAAGATAGGCCCACTCAAAAGTTCCTTGGGTCAGCTCACTGACAGTGATAAGGAAATGTGTAGAATTTTTAACACATACTTCCTCTCAGTTTTTACACAGGAGGATACCAGCGATATTCCAGAAATGATGAATTATGTGGAACAGGACGATAATAAACTGTGCACTATTAGGGTCACAAGTGACATGGTCCTTAGGCAAATAGATAAATTAAAACCTAACAAATCCCCAGGCCCTGATGAACTGTATGCAAAGGTTCTAAAGGAATGTAAAGAGGAGCTTAGCAAACCTTTGGCTAATCTTTTCAACATATCACTACAAACTGGCATGGTGCCAGATAAGTGGAAAATGGCAAATGTGATACCTATTTTCAAAACAGGTGACAGGTCCTTAGCTTCGAACTATAGACCAATAAGCCTAACCTCCATAGTGGGAAAATTTATGGAATCAATAATTGCCGAGGCAGTTCGTAACCACCTTGAAAATCATAAATTAATCAACGAATTTCAGCATGGTTTTACAAAGGGGCGTTCCTGCCTTACGAATTTATTAATTTTTTTCACTAAGGTATTTGAGGAGGTAGATCATGGTAATGAATATGATATTGTGTATATGGACTTCAGTAAGGCTTTTGACAGGGTCCCACATCAGAGACTATTGAGGAAAATTAAAGCACATGGAATAGGAGGAGAAATTTTTTGCAGTGTCTTCCATTGCAGACACTGCAAAGCTCCAGGCGGACATCAACCAAATCTTTCAGTGGGCTGCAGAAAACAATATGAAGTTCAACGATGAGAAATTTCAATTACTCAGATATGGTAAACATGAGGAAATTAAATCTTCATCAGAGTACAAAACAAATTCTGGCCACAAAATAGAGCGAAACACCAACGTCAAAGACCTGGGAGTGATCATGTCAGAGGATCCCACCTTCAAGGACCATAACATTGTATCAATTGCATCTGCTAGAAAAATGACAGGATGGATAATGAGAACCTTCAAAACTAGGGAGGCCAAGCCCATGATGACACTCTTCAGGTCACTTGTTCTATCTAGGCTGGAATATTGCTGCACACTAACAGCACCTTTCAAGGCAGGTGAAATTGCCGACCTAGAAAATGTACAGAGAACTTTCACGGTGCGCATAACGGAGATAAAACACCTCAATTATTGGGAGCGCTTGAGGTTCCTAAACCTGTATTCCCTGGAACGCAGGAGGGAGAGATACATGATTATATACACCTGGAAAATCCTAGAGGGACTAGTACCGAACTTGCACACGAAAATCACTCACTACGAAAGCAAAAGACTTGGCAGACGATGCACCATCCCCCCAATGAAAAGCAGGGGTGTCACTAGCACGTTAAGAGACCATACAATAAGTGTCAGGGGCCCGAGACTGTTCAACTGCCTCCCAGCACACATAAGGGGGATTACCAACAGACCCCTGGCAGTCTTCAAGCTGGCACTGGACAAGCACCTAAAGTCAGTTCCGGATCAGCCGGGCTGTGGCTCGTACGTTGGTTTGCGTGCAGCCAGCAGCAACAGCCTGGTTGATCAGGCTCTGATCCACCAGGAGGCCTGGTCACAGACCGGGCCGCGGGGGCGTTGACCCCCGGAACTCTCTCCGGGTAAACTCCAGGTAAACAAACTGGCATGGTGCCAGATAAGTGGAAAATGGCAAATGTGATACCTATATTCAAAGCAGGTGACAGGTCCTTAGCTTCGAACTATAGACCAATAAGCCTAACCTCCATAGTGGGAAAATTTATGGAATCAATAATTGCCGAGGCAGTTCGTAGCCACCTTGAAAAGCATAAATTAATCAACGAATCTCAGCATGGCTTTACAAAGGGGCGTTCCTGCCTTACGAATTTATTAACTTTTTTCACTAAGGTATTTGAGGAGGTAGATCATGGTAATGAATATGATATTGTGTATATGGACTTCAGTAAGACTTTTGACAGGGTCCCACATCAGAGACTATTGAGGAAAATTAAGGCACATGGAATAGGAGGAGAAATTTTTTCTTGGATAGAGGCATGGTTGACAAATAGGCAGCAGAGAGTTTGCATAAATGGGGAGAAATCAGAGTGGGGAAGCGTCACGAGTGGTGTTCCACAAGGGTCAGTGTTGGGCCCCCTGCTGTTCACAATATACATAAACGACATAGATGAGGGCATAAAGAGCGACATCAGCAAGTTTGCCGATGACGCCAAAATAGGCCGTCGAATTCATTCTGAAGAGGACATTAGAGCACTCCAGGAAGATTTGAGTAGACTGATGTAGTGGTCGGAGAGGTGGCAGATGCAGTTTAATATAGACAAATGCAAAGTTCTAAATGTTGGACAGGACAATAACCATGCCACATATAAACTAAATAATGTAGATCTTAATATTACGGATTGCGAAAAAGATTTAGGAGTTCTGGTTAGCAGTAATCTGAAACCAAGACAACAGTGCATAAGTGTTCGCAATAAAGCTAATAGAATCCTTGGCTTCATGTCAAGAAGCATAAATAATAGGAGTCCTCAGGTTGTTCTTTAACTCTATACATCCTTGGTTAGGCCTCATTTAGATTATGCTGCACAGTTTTGGTCACCGTATTACAGAATGGATATAAATGCTCTGGAAAATGTACAAAGGAGGATGACAAAGTTGATCCCATGTATCAGAAACCTTCCCTATGAGGATAGACTGAGGGCCCTGAATCTGCACTCTCTAGAAAGACGTAGAATTAGGGGGGATATGATTGAGGTGTATAAATGGAAGACAGGAATAAATAAAGGGGATGTAAATAGTGTGCTGAAAATATCTAGCCTAGACAGGACTCGCAGCAATGGTTTTAAGTTAGAAAAATTTAGATTCAGGAAGGATATAGGAAAGTACTGGTTTGGTAATAGAGTTGTGGATGAGTGGAACAAACTCCAAAGTACAGTCATAGAGGCCAGAACGTTGTGTAGCTTTAAAAATACGTTGGATAAATACATGAGTGGGTGTGGGTGGGTGTGAGTTGGACCTGATTAGCTTGTGCTACCAGGACGGTTGCCGTGTTCCTCCCTTAAGTCAAGGTGACCTGACCTGACTGGGTTGGGTGCATTGGCTTAAGCCGGTGAGAGACTTGGACCTGCCTCGCATGGGCCAGTAGGCCTGCTGCAGTGTTCCTTCGTTCTTATGTTCTTATAGCGGCCGCATGTGAGAAGAGACGCGTGACCAAACCTGTGCAAGAAGAGGTAGCCCCGGTCGCACGTGGTGAAGGTGAGCATCGATCATCAGAGGAAGGGCGTGGTCGTTTGTGGAGTGAGATGGTGGAACAGGCTTTTCGAAATGAGAGTGAGTCCTCCCCTCAGCTCCCTGCATCTGAGTCGTTGCCATTACCACCTGCTGGATTGGTACCCCGAAATGGCGTGTTAAATATAGGGGAGGAATTGGACGAAGTTTTAAAGACCTTGTCACCACCTGTGGTGGAAGCTCCATCTACGAATGACATAGCTGGAGACTTTTTGAGTCCAGATTGTAAACAATATGAGACTCAGAGGAATGACGACGATACTGAGACATCGGGGGACTTCATACCTCACTGTAAAGTGGATGTTGAGGTACACCGTGAGGCTTCCTCAGACCTTGACATGGAGGATAAGAACGTTATGAGGAAACGAGCAGCTATGTCAGATTCAGATGACGTACTGACGCCAGCACAGAGGACTGGGAAGAAAACTGAGAGGATGTTAGAGGGAAGGAATGGAGAGGGTTGGCAAGGTTGGACAGAGTGTATATTTCTCAAGGAGTAGTTGCAAAGTCTTTTAATACGGTCGAGACGGTCTTGTCAGATCATAGGGCAGTAGTAGTGGAGGTAGGGTGGGAGGGGATGGCGGAATTTTATCGGCCTTATTGGAAATTAAATATTAGTGTGTTAGGTGATGAGGAAGGTTTAGAGGGTTTTTCTATGCTGTGGAAAGAGCTTTCAAGGGAAGCTCAGGAGGTAGAAGACATTGTAACGTGGTGGGACTCGGTAGCAAAAGAAAGGATAAAATCCTTTTACATGAGGGAGGGTAAACGTATAAACACTCTAAAATATGGACTAGTGAATTATTTAGAGGATCGATTAAGAGGTTGTTATGGGCAGGAAAAGGTTGGTGGTATTTACCCCATGGACGAGATTGTAGACATAAAAGAGAGCTTGCGAACGTTGCATAATGAGCGGTTTCAAGCGGTGCGGGCACAAGCAGGATTAGAAGAAGTTTTGTGGGGAGACAAGCCATCCACGTGTGTGTTGCGGCAGCAAAAGCAAAAGCAGGCGCTGATGGCAATCCCGAGCTTGGAGGTACATGAGACGATAGGAATCCATAGAGTAGGTCAAGTGATAAGAAACACGAAAGCTATGAGTTCATATTCGGATATGTGGTATAGAAAACACTGGACTAGTAGAGATGTGGATGAAGTGGAATTAAATAGGGTGTGCACATATGCCAAGTGCAGTTTGGGTCATAGTGATAGGAAGGCTTTGGGTGGGGATATTACTGAGGAGGAAATTGAAATTGCTTTACACGAAATGAGAAAGGGCAAAGCCCCGGGTATTGATGGTTTACTGGTGGAATTTTATTTACAGCATTGGGCGCTGATTGGGAAGTTCATGGTAAGATTATTAAATTGTATGAAGGAGAAGGGTACGTTAGGGAATAAGCAGAATACAGCAATTGTGGTGCTGGTCCCGAAAGGCAAAGGGCAGCCAGACCTTGGGAAGTATAGGGCAATATCGTTGCTCTGTGCAGACTATAAGGTTTTCGCTAAAATTTTGGGTAATAGGGTAAAATGCGTGGTGGGGAGGGTTGTTTCACCATCGCAGTTTGGGTTGCCGGGCAGGTTGATGTTAGAAGCTCACAGGATTTTAAGAAGTCTTGTGGAGTCAAAGGGGGGGGGGGCGGCTTTACTGGCCTTAGACTGGCGAGCCGCCTATGATAGAGTGGAAAGAGGTGCACTGCAGAGTATACTTAGGAGACAGGGTTACGGTGAAGAAATAGTTGGATGGGTAAACATGATGTATAAGGGAGCAAAGATGAGAGTACAAATAAATGGGTGTATGGGGACGGACTTTGAGATGGGTAGAGGTTTACGACAAGGGAGCCCTATGTCACAGATCTTATTTCCGTGTTTTCAGGATCCCTTTTACAGGATGGTTGAGAGCACAGTCAATTCCTGGGGTGAGGGGGGGTAGGGGAAGGGAGATGTTGGCCGGCATTAATAGGTTATGTCGATGACACCACTGTTTTGGTGTATGAACGGATGTCTATGAAAGTGTTGGAAGATGTTGTACGTGTGTTTGAACGAGCCACGGGTATGAAGGTAAATAGTGAAAAGTCAATGATCATATGGTTGGGTACCTGGAAAGGGGGAGGAATGGTGAGCTGTAACGTGGTTAACACGACTGCGATGTCATTAAAGATTTGTGGTATTATTTATAGAGACGATTTGGATGTGGCACGGGAAGAAAATTCAGTAAGGACGTTAGAAAAGGTCATTGGTCGTCTGGGTGTTTTGAGGCCCCAACATCTCACTCTGGCCAGTGTGATCGTTGTTAACGTTTTATTGTATAGTAAAGTGTGGCACGGTGTGGCTGTATTCCCGATTACAGGGACAGCGATCAATGGAATATTGAGACGAGTATTTACCTTTTTGTGGGGATCGAGGTGTGATTGGTTAAAACGTGAGGTTGTTACCTGTCCATCGAGGAGGTTTGGGATTGTTGGACTTAAAGCGTAGGGTAAAATGTGTTTTTCTAAAGTGGGAGGTTTGGCGTGTGGGTGTGATGGCGGGAAATATGGAACAGGTATATATGAGATTGAAAAAGTGGTATGGGGGAATGGAATTGAGGGAATGTGAGATTGTACTTCGGGCTTTGTTGATGATAAGGGAACGGAAAAACATTCGCATAAGGGTTTTAAGTAGGTTACTGGGGGGTACGTGCGCAGCTCCAGTAGAAGGTTTGTTCCCCATGTACTCGTGGGAAAATATTTGGCTCAGATTTAGTAAGCTGAAATTACGGCCTAGGGTGCGTGAAGTCACGTTCCGTTTTTTAAATGGTATATTGCCGTCAGGGGCAATACTACGATCCAGAAGAGTCGTGGAAGGTGGCGGGTGTGGGTTTTGTGGAGGAGAAGACACGGCTTTTCATGTTGTCTATTTTTGCGAAGGTTTAGAAGATGTCAGGGGTTGGTTAGGTAGGGTGGGGGGGAGAGGGGTGCAGATCCTGCGCACGTTAAGTCTCGACATCGGTGGATTAGACCAGGAAGTTAGACGAGCTTTAGATTATATTATCGTTGATTACATTTATATTTCGTGGGTAATGAGGGGGAAAGGGGTAAGTGAGGTGAGAAGACGTGTCCTTGCAATAACGTTTTATCGTACAATGTGTAGGAATAGGGAATCGTATGGGATGAGGTGGGACAAGGGTTTTTCGGACGGTTATAAAAGGCTAACTATTGAAAGCCTTGTGAATTCAAATTCAAATTCAAAGTTTATTCTCTATAAGGATTACAATGCTGAGTTTACAGAAATTTGGTTATTGTGTGGTTTACATGTTGTAAAATAATGATTACAGAGTGTACCACTAGAACGCTTAGCATGGCTAGGCATTTTGGGCAGACTTAGTTTTATTCTTAATTGTAAAATATTACAAATTATGAGGTAAGTTGGTATTATGGCTAAGTGACTAAATACTAGTTTGTGAGTTTAGCAATGTGAATGCTTTTGTTTTGGCACAGTACATAGTTTCAGTATTGGAGTATCACAGGATTCATTATTTTAAGATTGAGATTAATATTTCTGTTTATGGTCAAATGGGTGAGTGAGTGTAAGTGTGAACCACCAGGTGGTATTTGTGTACTTAGTTGACGGGGTGTATCAGGGAGATAAGATATTTTCTAATGGTAGTTTTGAAGGTGATGAATGTGTCTGCAGTTCTAGAGTTCTCAGGTAGGGTGTTCCAGATTTCAGGGCCATTGACATACATTGAATTTTTGTAAAGGTTTAGTCGGACACGGGGAATGTCGTAGAGATGTTTGTGTCTGGTGTTATGCCTGTGGGTTCTGTCACAACTATCAAGAAAGCATTTTAGGTCAAGGTTGATATTAGAGTTTAAGGCCCTGTAGATGTAGATTGCACAGTAGTAAGTGTGGATGTACTGAATAGGGAGTAAGTTTAGGTCTATGAAGAGTGGGGGGGGAGTGTTGCCAGGGATGGGATTTAGTGATTATTCTTACTGCAGCTTTTTGTTGGGTTATTATTGGCTTTAGGTGTGTTGCTGCAGTTGATCCCCAAGCACAAATAGCATAGGTGAGGTATGGATAAATAAGTGAGTGGTATAGTGTGAGAAGGGCATTTTGCGGCACGTAGTATCATATCTTGGAGAGGATCCCAACCATTTTGGATACTTTTTTGGTTATATGCTGGATATGGGTGCTGAAATTCAGGTTGTTGTCAAGGTATAAGCCTAGGAATTTGCCCCCATTATTTCTGGTAATTAGAGTGTTGTCAATCTTAATGTTAATTTGTGCATCTCCTACTCTGCTACCAAACATAATATAGTAGGTTTTGTCAGTGTTAAGCGTAAGTTTATTGGCTGTCATCCAAGTCGATATTTTGATCAGCTCCTCATTCACAATGGTGTTGAGGGTGGCAAGATTAGGGTGAGAGATGACATAAGTCGTGTTGTCAGCAAAGAGAATGGGTTTCAGGTGTTGGGATACGTTTGGAAGGTCATTGATGTATATGAGGAAGAGCAGGGGACCAAGGACACTTCCCTGCAGAACTCCAGTATCAAGTGGCCGTGTTGCTGATGCTGTGTCTTTAATGGTGACATACTGATACCTATTAGTAATGTAAGATTTGAAATAAGCAAGCGCATGGCCTCTTATACCGTAATGATCAAGTTTGTGGAGTAGGATGATGCCGTGGTCTACTGTGTCAAAAGCTTTTCTTAGGTCAATAAAAATTCCTAGTGGATATTCCTTATTTTCCAATGCTGTGTAAAGCAGATCTAGCATTTTTATGATTGCATCATTAGTGCTTTTATTTTTCCTGAATCCAAATTGGCAGGGGTTGAGTATGTTTTGAGCCGTTATAAATGAATACAGTCTCCTGTGCACGAGTTTCTCAAAGATTTTGGATAGCAATGCTAAGTTAGATATTGGCCTATAGTTGTTTAAGTCTGTAGGGTCACCACCTTTATGTATTGGTGTAACCCTTGCCATCTTGAGTAGTTTCGGGAAGGTGCTAGTCTCTAGTGACTTGTTAAAAAGTAATGAAATAGCATGCGAAAGGACATGGGCCGCTCGCTTGTACAGTAATGGTGGGACATGAGACGGATTCCCCGAGTTATTTTTAAGTGACTTTATAATTTCGGTGACTTCCGTGGGCTCAGTTGGTGCAAGATAGAAGGAATTTGGGAAATTCCCATCTAGGTAGTCCCCGGCATGGGCATTGGTATGTGGGATTTTACTGGCGAGATTAGATCCTATGGTTGAGAAGAAGTCGTTTATCTTGTTAGCTGTGTCAGTGGGATGTAGTGGTGTTTCATTAGGTTTAGTTAGAACAATATTCTTGGTTTTTCTCAGTTTGTGGGTCCCTAGAATCTGAGAGAGTGTTTTCCAGGTCTTTTTTATATCTCCTCTAGTGTCTGTGAATCTACTGGAGTAGTATAGTTGTTTGGCTTTCTTTATTACTTTGGTGAGAGCTGATGAATAGTGTTTAAGAATATCTTTGTGTATTAAGCCCTGTCTATATTGCTTTTCATATTGGTGTTTCTTGTCAATGGATTTCAGAATGGTGCTGGTTAGCCATGGGCAGCCAAGCCATTTGTTTGTGATCTGTTTTGTTTTTATAGGACAATGTTTGTTGTATAGTCTAAGTAATTTGTTAAGAAAAATGTCTGTCCAGTCATCAATACCATTGGCCTTGGAGAATTCTGTAGGCCAGTCAACAGTCTCTAGGTCAGCTGTGAACTTCCTTACTGAGGCCTCGTCATGGAGTCTAAATGAGACTTTGTTGTATTCAAGTGGTGGTTTACTAATGTTTGTCAGGAGGAAGGTAGGGTAGTGGTCTGTAGTGCTATCTGTGATTATCCCTGATTTAAGGGGGGCTAGTATATTGGACCCATATGTGGTCTATTATGGTTGCACTTGTCTCGGTGAGCCTGGTTGGTTTAGTTATTGTTGGTATGAGAAGTGTGTTGTTCATATTGTTGATGAAATCAGTTACAGGCTGATCATCTAGTAAGCCAAGGTTGATGTTGAAGTCTCCAGCTAAGAGAAGGTGGTGCTTATTCATTTGTCTGTTTGTTATTAGTGACTTTAATTTCTCACTGAAATTTGGGATGTTTGGGTGAGGTATCCGGTAAATGGCACCGATTGTTATAGGTGTCTTAAGGTTTTTACAGTAAAATTAGCAAAAATGTATTCCCCATATTCATCACTAAAGCAAGTGGTGCTAATACAAGATAATTGGTTAGAGTAATAGATTGCAATACCACCCCCAACTTGGTTTGGTCTGCAGTTGTGAATAATTTACGGGCATGCCGGGTAAGTTTCCGTGTAGGTCTGTGGGCAATAGCTGGCTCGTCTCTTGGGGGGGGGGGGAGGTGTGAGTTGCGTGCATATGAGATTGGGCGTGGATGTGTTCTAGTTGTTATGGATATGTGTTTGTTGATTCTGGAGTTAGGGTTACTTACTATACCTTTTGTGTACAGAATGACAGTGGTGCCTTTACAGTATTTATGTTTTTGAAGCTTTTCTTTTGTGTAAAGACTCGTTTTTTCTTGAGTCACAAGTTTTCTTAGTATTTTGTTTTTGATTGTGTTTTATAGGTCCAGATATCTGGGTTTACAAACCTGCATATATATATATATATATGCATGTTTTATCCCTTCCCTGTTACTGTTCAATCTAGTCTGTGAGTCACCAAAGTATTAAAGGGATATAACACGTGTACATTACCCTGAGTCGTCCAAATTTATCCTATAAATATTTCGCAATATTGTGATTTTTGTTTGTGATTCAAACGTAGTTCATAGGTATCAAGATTGAACACATATAGAATGGATGGAAATTGCTGACGATTAATATGATCGTCAATTTATATAATAAACAAACTCTATTCTTGGTCAGAAAAGTGGCAGATGCAGTTCAATGTAGATAAATGCAAGGTTCTGAAGCTTGGGAGTGCCCATAACCCTAGTACTTATAAGTTAAATGATGTAGAACTTAGCCATACAGATTGCGAAAAGGACTTGGGGGTTATGGTGAGCAGCAACCTTAAACCAAGACAGCAGTGCCTAAGCGTACGTAATAAGGCAAATAGATTACTGGGATTTATATCAAGAAGTGTAAGCAACAGAAGTCCAGAGGTCATACTGCAGCTTTATACATCATTAGTAAGGCCTCACCTAGATTATGCAGCTCAGTTCTGGTCCCCGTATTACAAAATGGACATAAATTCGTTAGAAAACATTAAGCGTAGGATGACTAAATTAATACATAGCATTAGAAATCTTCCTTATGAAGAAAGATTGAAGACTCTTAAGTTACATTCACCTGTTAGACGAAGAATGAGGGGAGACCTGATCGAAGTGTATAAGTGGAAGATAGGTATTAATAAAGGGGATATTAACAAGGTCTTGAGGATGTCTCTCCAAGAGAGAACCCACAGTAATGGATTTAAATTAGATAAGTTTAGATTTAGAAAGGACATAGGAAAGTATTGGTTTGGAAATAGGGTAGTTGATGAGTGGAACAGTCTACCTAGTTGGGTTATTGAGGCTAGGACTTTGGGTAGTTTCAAATTTAGGTTGGATAAGTACATGAGTGGGAGGGGTTGGATTTGAGTGGGACTTTCACATCAGAGCTTATTTCTTGGGTGGCATTGAAAATTGGGTTGGGCAAACGTTTTGTTAGTGGGATGAATTGTAAAGGACCTGCCTAGTATGGGCCAGCAGGCCTCCTGCAGTGTTCCTCCTTTCTTATGTTCTTATGTTCTTATTATGTTAATGAATTTGTGTTAGAGTAAATCATTGAATTTGTGTCTAAGTTTGAATTTCTATAAACAATTGTATGTTTTGTATGCAAATTACATAAACCATTGTTTAATCATTAATGTAACATGTTTGTATGATGTGAATGTAACTTATAATGGGTTTAGTGGGGTTTCCACAAGTGTTATATTTGTTGCGCAGTTATATCTTTTGGTATTGTGTGTTTAGTGAAACGTACGTATGCGTTTTATGGTGTGTTTGTCGTATATATTTATTCGTATTAGTTACAAAGTTTTTTTTCTGGTATTTATGGTGTGTATCTTGGTGTACTCTATAGAATATGTATGGTGATGCTATTTAATTTTTAAGCAGCCTTGTATTTATGATGTTTTAAATAAAAAAAATAATAATAACGTAAATGTTGGGGGGGGGAGTCACTAGTATTGTAAGTGCTTTGTGTCATTTTGCATTATGAAAAAACAGTGATAGAAGCACTGTGTTTTTTTTGCAGTAGTGTGTTAGTTATGTAGTTAGGTGTATATCAGAATCATTATGAATAGTGTTACTTAGTGGACCGCAACACACCCACTGATAATGCCTCTTTTTATGTATATTTACATCATATTTATATACGTAACTATCTATGTATATTGTATGAACTGTTTTAAATGAAATATAAAAAAAAAATATTAAGTGAAAAAATCCCGCATTAACATTAAATTACGACCGAGGGGCATAACAGTCTGTCAGAATATTAATATTCCTCATGTATTTTTTTGTAATTCCTTACTGTTTCTACGTCAGAAAGCTAGAGAATCATTGTCTGCATCGCTCTTGGGCCGTGTAGACCCTTTGCCTGACGCTCCTCAGTAACCTGACAGCGGTGGTCCGAGGAGGTGTTGTGTCTCTGTTGACGCCACTGGAAAATTACTGGTGTTAAGATGGCGGTTTGTCATCGCAGATGCATTAATACTATTGGTATTGAACTACTTCGAGGTGCGATTACACCTAGTTCAGCTCAGATACTCTTACCCAAGATAATCAGGGAGACATATGGCATTCAAGACGGTGAATTGTATGGGGTAGTGTTGAATGGAGCGCATAGAATATTTGTGAAACTGCTTGCTGCGACAGTATATGATTCGGTGGTTACACGCTTTCAAGATGTGTGTTTTGACGTTACGCCTGCTGTGCGTGTGAGACTGGTGGACGTGTCTCGATATTATACCTGGATAAAGTTGCGGAATGTCCCCTTTGAGGCGACGAAGCTGACATCAGAAACGTATTTGAGAAATATGGGACTGTGCATTCTGCCCAGCAGGGTAAGTGTTTGATGGGTGCCTACGCAGGTATGCCGGAAGGTACTTTCAGCCTTAAAATGACGTTGTGGCAACCCATACCATCATACGTGTATCTTCAAGATTTTAGGACACAGGTAATGGTTTTATATCCTGGACAACGGTGTACGTGTCGCATTTGTGGAGAGTATGACCACATGTTAACCAGTGTGGAGCAGTGCCGCGTGCCTCGTTGTGCTCCGGGTTTTCTCGTGTTTACACGGTCGCTCTTATGTGCTAGAACTTTAATTTGTGCCATCAATCCTATACGATACATCCCTCTAGCGCCTGGAACCAATCTTGGGCGGAAAACATTATATACTGAGTCAAAAAAGGATAATTAGTGTGCACTACCTAGCAGAGTTTACTGCCAGAGGGGAATCATAGGCCTGTGTTCTGTGTGCAAAATAATAATAATAGAACTTTTCTTTGTCAGAGGAAAGAAAGTCTCCCTGATAACATTGTGTATACATAGTGTATAGTGTATACTACAGTGGCTCCCTAGTATATAGATGATAAAGGCTAAAGTGTCATTTGAAAACAGGTGAATTTGTAAATGAAGTGATAAGCCTATAGAGGCAGGTGCCAGAAGTCGCCAGAAACTTACCACAGTGGTCAGCTGTTTTAATAATCTTCCTGGCCTGCTAGTGTACTCGCATATAATCTAGTGATACCAGTGAATAGCAGAATACAGTGTTGTAGTAGCAACTAACCAGTATTATAATGGTACTTAGTGGAGTGAAGTGACTTTCATTAGTTTCTTTTTTCTTGAAATACCAGAGGTATACTGTGAATTTCATATAACCTGTAGTTACCAGCGATCGCAATATACACAACGAGAAGCAATTATTACTACAGAAAAAGCATCCTTCCTCCAAAATTTCCACCAGTCAACTATAGTGATAATATAGCATTTATTGTGGTGGAGACGAAAAAAAAACTAGAAAAGCTAGATACAGCGATTGATAAACAAGGGTTGAGGCTCGACCGTTCTTCACTGTAGGAGCTGCCAGAAATCTCCGGCTCTTCAACACGCAAGTTATACTTTTGTATCAATCAAATCACATATTACTCGGGTAGATAATTTCAAGTAGATCCTTTATGTGTTAGCCCAAATCACCGACTAGTATGTTTTAAATAAGTGACCCACTGAACAGATCAGATCGACTGGTCCGAAACCTCGACTGGTCCGAACCCTTGATGGTCCGAACCTTTGACGTGTACACACATCCCAACTCCCTGATATAAAGTACGTGCCCAATTCACAATGTCCTTCCCGAACCCCTGCCACTCCATGATTCTCCAGAGAGCCTCCCTCTCGACACTGTCATATGCCGTTCTCCAATCCAATGCCAATACCCCTCGTTCCCCCTCTTGCAGACCCTCAATAAACCTTCTAATAACCCCATGCCCCTCATACATTGATCTCCCCGGAATCCCATATTGACCCCTCACTATTACCTTTTTTATACGATTTCCCAAAATTTTTGCAAAAAGTTTGTAGTCTGCACACATGAGTGATATCATCCGGTAATCTCTCACTGTGCACTGACTTTCACCCTTTGGCACCAAAACTACTAGCGCTGTTGCCTGCAAAGATCCCAACGCACCCCTCTCTTTTATGACATTAAATAATTGCACCAAAAATTCTTTTAATACTCCCCAATGCTGTATGTAAAACTCCGCAGGCAGCCCATCAATCCCCGGCGCCTTACCCCTGCTCATACTCATTAAAGCCGTCCACACCTCTTCCTCCACAATAGGCCCCTGTAACTGTTCCCTGTTATTCCTGTCCAGCACATGCTGCACCCATCCCCCTGTCTCTCTTAAAGCCCCCTCTCTCACACCCACACTCCTCATATGTGCACTAAGCCAAGCATCAACATACCCTCCCATCCCCTCCGTCGTCACCAAATCTTGTCCCTCCCTATACCCCTCGATGTCCTCAAGAACTCTCAAACCCACCATTTCCATTGCAACACGCCGGCGCCCCTGCCCTCGCAGGACACACGCCGATGGTCTATCACCCCACATGACCTCCTCCAACCCCCCTAAAACCCTTGCCGCATCAAACCTCTCATTTTGCACTTCCATTAGACGTTCCTTCACTCCCTCTATGTCAGCCACTGGGGCTCCCATCCCCCCCTTCCTCTCTCATAATACTCCCTTAACTGCCCCTCCAGATACCTAATAAGCCCATAAGCCAACTGATTCTTGTGCCTTCCCTGTCGGACATAGAACTCTCGAATCCTCGTCTTCGCCGTCACATCCCACCATCTCAACACATCCCCATTGACTTCCATCCCCTCCCATAAGCCTTTCCACCATTGTGCAAATAGGACCCTCCCCTCAACATCTTGAAGCAACCGAACATTCAATTTCCAATAACTCTTATACCTGTTCAGCCGACCCTCCCATCCCAAATCCACCAAAACACCTCTATGATCAGAAAAAAAGACATCCAAAACCCTTACACTCCGCACCACTGCTTTCCTTGTCACGTATATCCTGCCCAGCCGTGCAGCATACCCCTGCCTCACAAAGGTGTGCTGCACCTCCCACGCCGCCCCCCCTCCACATCCACCAACCTCACCCTGGTTAACAGGTTCCTCAGAACGCCAGAACAATATCCTGCTCCTCTAGGTTCCACATCCTTGCGGCGTATAACGTAATTCCAGTCCCCTTCCACCACAGCTAATGCTGGAAGCGGCCTTAAGTGATACACCAACACTTCACGTACAAACTCATTCTTCACTCGACTGTCCCCCTCCACCGGACCATAAACACACACAAAAGACATCTTATCTCTTCCCCATGTCCCATCCACTCTTATAACCCTCCCCTCACCCCCCTCCTCACAATGATGTACAGTAAACGGGCTAGCCTCCCTCACCAAAATAGCCACTCCTCCTTTCAATCTTGTTGAGTGTGCCGCATATACAGTATACCCCTCAATCATCAACATACAACCCAGCTTGTGGTTGTGCTCTTGCACAAACACTACATCCACACCATACCTAATAAGCATCTCATGAAACCATACACACTTCCTAGAATTTTTCAGACCATCAACATTTATAGAGAGACTCTTGAATTTGTCAATGGAGGTTTTCCTTTACGTATTGCACCACCTTTATCCCCCTTCCCCTTTATACGCCCTTGATCTTCAATCACCATTCTGTGATCTGCTTTCACATGCCCCTTGCCCCTGGACCCCCCAGGTCCATGCTCAACCACTTCAGCCCAAACCCTTTTGCCCGAACGCTGTGCCGGAGTGAGCACATCGTCCACGTCGGAGGGTACTGCCGCTCTCTTCCGTGACACTTGAGCCTTTCTCCCCGCCTGCACCCGGAAGCCATCCCCGTGCACTTCCGCCACCACCGTGCCAATTTGCAACCCAGCCTCAACCTGGGTCTCTGACATGCCTCCCCCCCTCTCACCACCTGGAACCCCAACAGCATCCAGGGCACCCACAAGCCCCTCTACTGTGACCTCTCCTGGGGTTCCTAACAGGTCGTGAAGGACTGAATCAATGGTAGCCTCCACAGCCCTGTTCTCACCCAGCGACACCACATCTTTGGTCTCCGGTGCCTGCCCGGCAATGCATGACTCTCTTGGAAGAGTTACACACTCTTCCTCCCTCAAGGCCTCCACGACCTCCACACTCCAAATCTTGTTCAAGGAAACCGACTCAGGTCGTGCCAAATTCAACATCTCAAAGTCCTCTGATGCCTCCTTATGCTGCTCCTTCGCCTGTGTACCCTGTTGTTTATCACACTGTGCAGCAATGTGATCATAGGCACCGCATAATCGACAGGTATGTCGTTGCCCTGCGTAAGTCACCATTACTTGAGTCCTGAAGTCTTCTAGGAAAATATAGGAAGGAATAGGATGCCTCAATGTCATTTTTAAGGAAAAACTTCCTTCAGGCATCCCAGAATACGATCCTTCCTTCCATTTCCCCAATGTCGCCATATGAACAGTCCCAAACTTCTCGAAGACGGCACGTAGGTCTGCCTCATCAGCCTCAAAGGGTACATTTCTGATCTTCACCCACGTATAATGGCGGGACACATCATGTGGCCTTACCGTCACTGCAGGATTCACTGGTACACAAAGATCTTGGAACCTGGCGACTATGTCCTCGTATACACTTGCATGGAGAAATTTCACAAAAATTCTATATGCCCCGTTCAAGGCTACACCATACAGCTCTTCGTTGGCAATGCCGTATGTGTCCCTGATGATGGCAGGTAATAAAACTTGAGCTGAGTGGGCATGCACAGCCCCACACACCACTTCTATGCCGACAGTGTTTACCCTTCTTCTTGCCTGCTGCGCCATTTTGAGAAAACCAAGTTGCCACCGGCTGACAGCAGAGGGCAGGCTCAGCTCACGTCCGCTCGTCCCAGAGGTTGAGCGACGAATGAAAGCAAAAGACTTGGCAGACGATGCAACATCCCCCCAATGAAAAGCAGGGGTGTCACTAGCACGTTAAGAGACCATACAATAAGTTTCAGGGGCCCGAGACTGTTCAACTGCCTCCCAGCATACATAAGGGGGATTACCAACAGACCCCTGGCAGTCTTCAAGCTGGCACTGGACAAGCACCTAAAGTCGGTTCCTGACCAGCCGGGCTGTGGCTCGTACGTTGGTTTGCATGCAGCCAGCAGCAACAGCCTGGTTGATCAGGCTCTGATCCACCAGGAGGCCTGGTCACAGACTGGGCCGCGGGGGCGTTGACCCCCGGAACTCTCTCCAGGTAATAGCAGTGGCATGCAAAAAGAACAGACGCATGACCAAACCTGTGCAAGAAGAGGTAGCCCCGGTCACACGTGATGAAGGTGAGCATCGATCATCAGAGGAAGGGCGTGGTCGTTTGTGGAGTCAGATGGTGGAACAGGCTTTTAGAAATTAGAGTGAGTCCTCCCCTCAGCTCCCTGCACCTGGGTCGTTGCCGATAAGATCTGCTGGATTGGTACCCCGAAATGACGTGTTAAATATAGGGGAGGAATTGGACGAAGTTTTAAAGACCTTGTCACCCCCTGTGCTGGAAGCTCCGTCTACGAAAGACGTAGCTGGAGACTTTTTGAGTCCATATTGTCAACAATATGAGACTCAGCGGAATGACGACGAGACTGAGACATCGGGGGACTTCATACCTCATTGTAAAGTGGATGTTGAGGTACACCGTGAGGCTTCCTCAGACCTTGACATGGAGGATAAGAACGTTACGAGGAAACGAGCAGCTATGTCAGATTCAGATGATGTACTGACGCCAGCACAGAGGACTGGGAAGAAAACTGAGAGGATGGGTGAAGGAAGGGATGGAGAGGGGGGGGGGGTCATGAGGGACGCCATAGCAAGAAGGGAGGCGAATGGGAAGGTACTGTGAAGAAAACCCATAGAAATAACAATTCAAATGGTGAAAAACGAGAGGAGAAGAGGCAAGGGCGGAAAATATAACAGGCCTTAGGTGTATGACTGCTAATGTTAACGGTTTATGTACTAGACTAAAGAGAGATTGGTTAAACAGTTTTCTTAGCAAACACAGAGTTGATGTTATGTTCCTTCAAGAACACAATTTCAAAGAGGGAGAAGTGTTGGAGGTTGCAGGTTATAAAGTACTGACCCTGCCAACTATCCATTTGAAAAGTGGTGTGGGTCTTTTAATAAAAGAGACGAGCCTGTTTGTATTGCAGAGGTGTGAGGGGGGTGGGGGAGGGTGTGAGAGTGGATGAGACTTGGATGGGAAAGCGTGTATCTTTGGTAAGTGTGTACACCCCTGCGGAGAATAGCACGAAGGTTCGAAAGGATTTTGTGTGTGAGGACCTTGTTTATTTTTTGCGTGCACTTCTGGAAGTGGCGATAGTGGGGGGTGACTGGAACTGTGTCATAAGGGCGGCTGACGTCGAACCCAAAGGGGCTGGGCATATGTCTGCACCTCTCAGAGATTTGTTGAGGGATGTTAAGTTACGTGATGTGTTTGGGGGAGGGGTGTGGGACACGGAACATACTTTTATCAGAAGGGGATATGCTGCAAGGTTAGACAGAGTGTATATTTCTCAAGGAGTAGTTGCAAAGTCTTTTAATACGGTCGAGACGGTCTTGTCAGATCATAGGGCAGTAGTAGTGGAGGTAGGGTGGGAGGGGATGGCAGAAATTTATCGGACTTATTGGAAATTAAATATTAGTGTGTTAAGTGATGAGGAAGGTTTAGAGGGTTTTTCTATGCTATGGAAAGAGCTTTCAAGGAAGCTCAGGAGGTAGAAGACATTGTAATGTGGTGGGACTCGGTAGCAAAAGAAAGGATAAAATCCTTTTATGTGAGGGAGGGTAAACGTATAAACACTCTAAAATATGGGCTAGTGAATTATTTAGAGGATCGATTAAGAGGTTATTATGGGCAGGGAAAGGTTTGTGGTGTTTACCCCATGGACGAGATTGAGGACATAAAAGAGAGCTTGCGAACGTTGCATAATGAGCGGCTTCAAGCGGTGCGGGTGCAAGCAGGATTAGATGTTTTGTGGGGAGACAAGCCATCCGCGTGTGTGTTGCGGCAGCAAAAGCAAAACCAGGCGCTGACGGCAATCCCGAGCTTGGAGGTAAATGAGACGATGGGAAACCATAGAGCAGGTCAAGTGATAAGAAACTCGAAAGCTATGAGTGCATATGCGGATATGTGGTATAAAAAATACTGGACTAGTAGTGATGTGGATGAAGTGGAATTAAATAGGGTGTGCACATATGCTAAGTGCAAGTTGGGTCATAGTGATAGGAAGGCTTTGGGTGGGGATATTACTGAGAAGGAAATTGAAATTGCTTTACACGGAATGAGAAAGGGCAAAGTCCCGGGTATTGATGGTTTACCAGTGGAATTTTATTTACAGCACTGGGCGTTGATTGGAAAGTTCATGGTAAGATTATTAAATTGTATGAAGGAGAAGGGTACGTTAGGGGATAAACAGAATACAGCAGTTGTGGTGCTGGCCCCGAAAGGCAAAGGGCAGCCAAACCTTGGGAAGAACAGGGAAATATCGTTGCTCTGTGCAGACTATAAGGTTTTCGCTAAAATTTTGGGTAATAGGGTAAAATGCGTGGTGGGGAGGGTTGTTTCACCATCGCAGTTTGGGTTGCCGGGCAGGTCGATGTTAGAAGGTCACGGGATTTTAAGAAGTTTTGTGGAGTCAAAGGGAAGGGGGGAGGGGGCGGCTTTACTGGCCTTAGACTGGCGGGCCGCCTATGATAGAGTGGAAAGAGGTGCACTGCAAAGTATACTTAGGAGACAGGGTTATAGAGAAGAAATAGTTGGGTGGGTAAACACGCTGTATAAGGGAGCAAAGATGAGAGTACAAATAAATGGGTGTATGGGGACGGACTTTGAGATGGGTAGAGGTTTACGACAAGGGTGCCCTATGTCACAGATCTTATTTGCGTGTTTTCAGGATCCCTTTTATAGGATGATTGAGAGCACAGTCAGGTTCCGGGGTGAAGGGGGTAGGGGAAGGGACTTGTTGGCCGGCATTAATAGGTTATGTGGATGATACAACTGTTTTGGTGTGTGAACGGATGTCTATGAAAGTGTTGGAAGATGTTGTGCGTGTGTTTGAACGAGCCACGGGTATGAAGGTAAATAGTGAAAAGTCAATGATCATGGGGTTGGGTACCTGGAAAGGGGGAGGAATGGTGAGCTGTAACGTGGTTAACACGACTGCGATGTCATTAAAGATTTGTGGTATTATTTATAGAGACGATTTGGATATGGCGCGAGAGGAAAATTCAGTTAGGACATTGGAAAAGGTCATTGGTCGTCTGGGTGTTTTGAGGCCCCAACATCTCACTCTGGCCCAACGTGTGATCGTTGTTAACGTTTTATTGTATAGTAAGGTGTGGCACGTTGCGGCTGTATTCCCGATTACAGGGACAGCGATCAATGGAATATTGAGACGAGTATTTACCTTTTTGTGGGGATCGAGGTGTGATTGGTTAAAACGTGAGGTTGTTATGTTACCTGTCCGTCGAGGAGGTTTGGGATTGTTGGACTTAAAGCGTAGGGTAAAATGTGTTTTTCTAAAGTGGGAGGTTTGGCGTGTGGGTGTGATGGCGGGAAATATGGAACAGGTATATATGAGGTTGAAAAAGTGGTATGGGGGAATGGAATTGAGGGAATGTGAGATTGTACTACGGGCTTTGTTGATGGTAAGGGAACGGAAAATCATTCGCATAAGGGTTTTAAGTAGGTACGTGCGCAGCTCCAGTAGAAGGTTTGTTCTCCATGTACTCGTGGGAAAATATTTGGCTCAGATTTAGTAAGCTGAAATTACGGCCTAGGGTGCGTGAAGTCATGTTCCGTTTTTTACAAGGTATATTGCCGTCAGGGGCAATACTTCGATCCATAAGAGTCGTGGTGGGTGTGGGTTTTGTGGAGAAGACACGGCTTTTCATGGTGCAGTGTAATTCTGAATGTTTCTCAGCAGGTGTTGCGCTCGTGCCTTCGCTTAAATATATTGGGATGAGTGGCAACGACAAGTTAATTGAAAATCCTATATATGCGGGAATGAGTCTAAAGGATCTATTGGAAACTGCTAATTTCCTCGAATTTGCTCTGAGGGACCTGAAGGGAGCAGAAGCGGAACACACAGGGACTACAACAAGACTGATCACGGCCATAGACCAGCTATCAACCTCAGATTGTACAAGACATCTTCGAGATCCTCAGATGGGCCATCTTAAGATTAAGACTCGTGTCGGGACGCATTTCCTGATGAATCAGTCATTCAACCCTTCACACTTCTCTGTGGGACAGCATCGTGGAGTTCGACCGCGAGGCAGCTGCCAGGTGTGCCACAGGCAGTGTGTACTCAGTTCCTCAAGCTTCAACATCCGTGCACACGAGGGCCTGGGATCTTCAATCAACTTGGCGTCCACCAGGACGCTGACATGTCCCTAGGACAGCTCTCCATCGGGCTGCTAACGGAGTCACTGGCTTCTTGGACCTCTTGGGGAGGGTCGATGGTGCTCGTGCAAGCAGCAGATCCCTGGGCAACTTGCTGCTGTTTGCAATGGATGTCTGCCGAGGAGAGACAGGCACCTAGCAACATTTGTTGGGGTAATGGATGAATTCCCTGCTATGTTTGTTAACTGCTCATTACTCTGTAATTTGTCTATGATTGTAATCATGTCATAACGTGTTTATCATTCATTACCTTTGAAACTTGTCATGATTGTGACCAGCTCTACCTGGAGCTCATTACCTTTGTAAATTATCATGATTAATGTGTTTATGATTCATTACCTTTGCAATTATTCATGAGTGTGACCAGCTCAACCTGGAACTCATTACATTTGTAACTTGGTCATGATTATGACCAGATCTAGTTCATTACCTTTGTAACTTGCTCAGCTATCAAAACTTTGGAGTCCAGTCCCTGGACCAATTATGTACCTCTGTAATCTTTTGACTACCGCCCACAGGATGGGTATGGGGTGCATAATAAACATATTAAACTAAACTAACTTTTCATGTTGTCTATTTTTGCGAAGGTTTAGAAGATGTCAGGGGTTGGTTAGGTAGGGTGGGGGGGAGAGGGGTGAAGGTCCTGCGCACGTTAAGTCTCGACATCGGTGGATTAGACCAGGAAGTTAGACGAGCTTTAGATTATATTATCGTGGATTACATTTATATTTCGTGGGTAATGAGGGGGAAAGGGGTAAGTGAGGTGAGAAGACGTGTCCTTGCAATAACGTTTTATGCTTCCTGCTGTGGTATCGAAGGGTAGAGGGACTCAATATCCAGGGATACAAACATCAAGTCCTGTGGGGCCTCCCCCAGGCTGGCTTTCGTATCTTCTAAGATCTGCAGGAAGTGGGTTGTGTCTTTGATTCTGTCAGGGAGCAGCTTTAACAACGGCATAAGGACTGCTGTCATTACTTTATCTACCGGTCGTGTTGGTGCTGCACAGCCCGACAAGACTGGCCTGGTTTTGAAGGTACCTAGTTCGATATCCAGGCTTTTGTGGGTCTTCGGTAGAAAGTACATGTTTGGGAAACATATGGTTACCCCAGGTAGTATACCCAAGGGGTTTCATAACAACAAATAACATATGGTTATCCTAGGTAGTATATCTGTCTAGGTTAAAAAAGGTTTTATAAAAATTTGTCCAGTCTCCATGTGAGACTACGCAAGAAATAGCAGAAATACACCAGAGAACAAATGGTTATCCTGGGTAGTTTTACAATCTAGGTTACAGCTGTTTCTTCAATGTTGTCAAACTCTCCGTCAGTCCTCCTGTGCCCGGGAAATGGGTTAGGTTTTGCTGTGAAGTGCCGGAAGCAACAGGAAGAAATCTGGATCGCATGTCGGCCATCCTAGGCAATTTCTCCATCTTACTGAAGAAGTCTTGCTGCAAACGGGCATCCTGTCGCCTCTACTGCGTCCGGAATAAGGTTAGGGTTTGGTGAGAAGTGCCGAAAGCGTCAGTAGATGAGACAAGTTGCTTAATGGTGTCGCAGTCGTTGGGTCCAGTGCAGTGTTCCTTTCGTCACACCGCTCAAAGTTTTCAGGACCTGCTTACGTTGTTGTCCACTCATTCTCGTAGGTTAGGTAGGGTTTTTTCTAGCTTCTTCTGTCCTCGATCTCATCGGTCTTGGGAATTCTGCCCTAGTCAGTCCATCTTGTAGGGACAAGTCCCTCTCCCAGGCTATCATCGGTGGATCATCTGGGAAGAAATCTATCCACGATGCATCCTCGAATTCTTCTTGTATCCATGTCCAGAAGAGGCGAGGGTCATCTTATGAATCAGTATATTGACACTAAGAGGGACATTAAAAAGGGGATAAGAAAAGCTAAAAGGGACTATGAAATTAAAGTTGCTAGGGACTCTAAAACTAACCCAAAAAGTTTTTTCCAGGTATATAGAACAAAAGTCAGAGATAAGATAGGTCCCCTTAAAAATAACTATGGGCATCTTACTGACAAAGAGAATGAAATGTGCTCGATTTTAAATAATTATTTTCTCTCGGTTTTTACACAGGAAGACACTAGTAGTGTTCCGGTAATTAATTTTTATAGTGGGCCAGAAGAAGATAAATTATGTAACATCATAGTCACTAGTGAAATGGTTGTGAAGCAGATAGACCGACTGAAGCAAAATAAGTCACCGGGTCCTGATGAGGTTTTTTCAAGGGTTCTAAAGGAATGCAAAATGGAAGCCTGTGAACCATTAACTAATATTTTTAATTTATCTCTTCAAACAGGTGTAGTGTCTGATATGTGGAAGATGGCTAATGTAATTCCTATTTTTAAAACAGGGGACAAGTCGTTACCGTCAAATTACCGCCCAATAAGCCTGACCTCAATTGTAGGCAAATTACTAGAGTCAATTATAGCTCAAATTATAAGAAGCCATCTCGATAAGCATAGCTTGATTAATGATACTCAGCATGGATTCACAAGAGGCCGGTCTTGTCTAACTAATTTATTAACTTTTTTCAGTAAAGCTTTTGAGGCTGTTGACCACGATAAAGAATTTGATATTATTTATTAGATTTTAGTAAGGCATTTGATAGAGTTCCGCACCAAAGACTGTTGAAGAAAGTAGCAGCTCATGGCATTGGGGGAAGAGTGCTCTCGTGGATCGAATCATGGCTCACAGACAGGAAGCAGAGAGTGTCCATAAATGGGGTTAAATCCGAGTGGGGATCAGTAACAAGTGGCGTTCCACAGGGATCAGTCTTGGGCCCGTTGTTGTTTATAATATATATCAATGATCTTGATGAAGGAATTACTAGTGATATGAGCAAATTCGCCGATGACACGAAGATAGGTAGGATAATTGATTCAAACGTAGATGTTAGGGAACTTCAGGAGGATTTAGACAAACTCTACTCTTGGTCAGAAAAGTGGCAGATGCAGTTCAATGTAGATAAATGCAAGGTTCTGAAGCTCGGAAGTGTCCATAACCCTAGCACTTATAAGTTAAATAATGTAGAACTTAGCCATACAGATTGCGAAAAGGACTTGGGGGTTATGGTAAGCAGCAACCTTAAACCAAGACAGCAATGCCTAAGCGTACGTAATAAGGCAAATAGATTACTGGGATTTATATCAAGAAGTGTAAGCAACAGAAGTCCAGAGGTCATACTGCAGCTTTATACATCATTAGTAAGGCCTCACCTAGATTATGCAGCTCAATTCTGTTCTCCATATTACAGAATGGACATAAATTCGTTAGAAAACATTCAGCGTAGGATGACTAAATTAATACATAGCATTAGAAATCTTCCTTATGAAGAAAGATTGAAGACTCTTAAGTTACATTCACTTGTTAGACGAAGAATGAGGGGAGACCTGATCGAAGTGTATAAGTGGAAGATAGGTATTAATAAAGGGGATATAAACAAGGTCTTGAGGATATCTCTCCAAGAGAGAACCCGCAGTAATGGATTTAAATTAGATAAGTTTAGATTTAGAAAGGACATAGGAAAGTATTGGTTTGGAAATAGGGTAGTTGATGAGTGGAACAGTCTACCTAGTTGGGTTATTGAGGCTAGGACTTTGGGTAGTTTCAAATTTAGGTTGGATAAGTACATGAGTGGGAGGGGTTGGATTTGAGTGGGACCTGCACATCAGAGCTTATTTCTTGGGTAGCATTGAAAATTGGGTTGGTCAAATGTTTGTTAGTGGGATGAATTGTAAAGGACCTGCCTAGTATGGGCCAACAGGCCTGCTGCAGTGTTCCTCCTTATGTTCTTATGTTCTTATGTTCTTATGATATATATATATATATATATATGTCGTGCCGAATAGGCAGAACTTGCGATCTTGGCTTAAATAGCAACGCTCATCTTGCTATATAGGACAAATTAAAATTTGTGTATGCAATAATTTCGCCAAAATCATTCTGAACCTAACGAAAAAAATATATTTCACTGTGTTTGTTTAGTATTAAATTATTGTAAACAAATCTAAAATATATTTAGTTAGGTTAGGCTAAAATAAATTGTTCTTGTTATAATAAGGTTAGGTAAGTTTTCTAAGTTCCTTTTGGTGCAAAATTATAAATTTTTACATTAACATTAATGAAAAAAATATATCTTTAAACGCATAAGAGAAAATTTTAGGAAAGACTAAATTTTAAATGAGTTCTTGCTAATTGACCAGTTTTACATATTCGGCACGACACACACACACACACACACATATATATATTTATATGTATATATATATATATTTATATATATATATATATATATATTTATATGTATATTTATATATATATTTATATATATTACCTGGAGTTTACCTGGAGAGAGTTTCGGGGGTCAACGCCCCCGCGGCCCGGTCTGTGACCAGGCCTCCTGGTGGATCAGCGCCTGATCAACCAGGCTGTTGCTGCTGGCTGCACGCAAACCAACGTACGAGCCACAGCCCGGCTGATCAGGAACTGACTTTAGGTGCTTGTCCAGTGCCAGCTTGAAGACTGCCAGGGGTCTGTTGGTAATCCCCCTTATGTGTGCTGGGAGGCAGTTGAACAGTCTCGGGCCCCTGACACTTATTGTATGGTCTCTTAACGTGCTAGTGACACCCCTGCTTTTCATTTGGGGGATGGTGCATCGTCTGCCAAGTCTTTTGCTTTACATATATATATATATATATATATATATATATATATATATATATATATATGTATATATATATGTATATATGTATATATATATGCATATATATATATGAATGTTTTATCCCTTCCCTGTTACTGTTCAGTCTAGTCTGTGAGTCACCAAAGTATTAAAGGGATATAACACGTGTACATTACACTAAGTCGTCCGTATTTATCCTATAAATATTTCGTAATGTTGTGATTTTTATCTGTGATTCAAACGTAGTTCATAGGTATCAAGATTGAACACATATTGAATAGATGGAAATTGCTGACGATTAATATGATCGTCAATTTATATAATATTTATTATATTAATGAAGTTGTGTTTTAGAGTAAATCATTGAATTGTGTCTAAGTTGGAATATCTATAAACAATTGTACATTTTGTATGAATATTACATAAACTATCGTTTAATCATTAATGTAACATGTTTGTATGATGTGAATGTAACTTATAATGGGTTTAGTGGGGTTTCCACCAGTGTTATATTTGTTGCGCAGTTATACCTTTTGGTACTGTGTGTGTTTAGTGAAACGTACGTATGCGTTTTATGGTGTGTTTGTCGTATATATTTATTCGTATTAGTTACAAAGACTTTTCTCTGGCATTTATGGTGTGAATCTTGGTGTACTCTATGGAATATGTACAGTGATGTTATTTAATTTTTAAGCAGCCTTGTATTTATGATGTTTTAAATAAAATATAAAAAAAAATACAAATGTCAAATTCCACTTACTTCGTTGAATATATTTATGTATTTTTGTCTAGTCTGAGCACCAAAAAAAATAACATTTGTATCTCTCTTTAGTATTTAGCTTTGCAAACAACTAAATGTGGCTTATTGTCTTAATCTGGCGAATAATGAATGTTATATGAAAATTTCACTAATATGCTGTTATAAGAAAAGAAAGATAACGTAAGGAGAGTACAGTACCTGGTAGAACGAACCTGTACGTCCCGCCTGACTGAAGTCCAGTCAAGGACTGCTGTCTTGTGGTCCCTTTGGCTCAGTGCCCGCATCCGCTCACTTGCATTAACTGATAGTTTCCTATTCTTCTTTACAGGGTTTATGCACCTAGTAGTGTATATTTGTTTTAGCGATTAAAATGTTGTTAATATTAGTGTACCATGAGTGTGATCTGTCCATAATGTGTCTTTCCACGGACTGACGAAGTCCAACATGTTTATTGCACGGTGCATAGATCAGTAGATTGATCTCAGTTGCTTTTCTTTTAGGAACAAAAACAAGTGGATATGAAGTTTTTGTTAATTTAAAGCCAGTGTCAACGTACTATATTATTGGTGAGTGACTGTCGCCACACCAAAAAAAAAAAAAAAAAAAAAAAAACTTACTTCCCAGATCAAAGTGATTACCTTCAACTAAATCAAGTAGGATGTTAGGTATGTAATGTAGGCAACAGAGTTCAACGGTCGACAGCTGAACTCTCACAAATGGCAAGTTTTTCATGAATCTGACTGACCATTGTTTATTATGGCTAATTCGAGTACATAGTTAAGGATGTTTTGAGTGTAGAATAATCCAGTAAAGAAAAAAAAAACACAATACCGTCATTGGAATAATACACAAACAACCAGCACATATGTGATAAAGGGTTTTGAAAACCGACAGCGGTTGTCAGACACTGCATCGTCATGGGATCTTGATACAAGAAATTCCTCACTACTTGTCGAACCTTTGGATGAAGACTTACTTAGATTTTTTTTTATATTTTATTTAAAAACAATACAGTTTAACATAAAAATAAAAAAATAAGGAAACAGTATGGATCTCAATCAAATTAACTGACAAACGGATTGCACCTATATGCTCGCAAGATATTGCTGCAATATATACAACAATAACTTACGGCAAGAACATAGCTACAAAAAAATACGGTCACAGGGTCGTGAACTGACATATATACACATTTTTGATTCAAAACCTTACATATATATAAATTTTACATATAACATGACATCTGACAATGGCTCAATACACTAGAAAAGAAAATATACAAAGAAATTATATCAATTAAATCCCATCCATCGCATTAATCAATGAACCAAAACCTACCATCATAATCTTACTAGAACATCTACATACGTAT